>NC_081788.1:29619857-29717357 GCF_963082965.1 Carassius carassius | reverse complement strand
TTAGCTGCTTTTAGTCATCTGTGTCATTCAATGTGTGCTTTAATTTATGCAGTGATCTATTTATTTATTTATCTGGGTGTAATTTCAGAGGATCTGCTTAAACAGACGAGTCACTGTGCCAAGCGCTTGACATTCACATCGCTTTAATCAAACTGATACACTCTGTTGCAATGCTAAACACACACACACACACTTGACACACATTTAACATTTTGTATAATTATATAATTATTGATAATAAAAATAATAAATAATTATTTAAGTAAACTCTCTTTCTCTCTCTATATATATTATAATAAAAAATATACACATACAAAATATTTATTATATTTCTATAATTATTATTGCTAATACTAATAATACATAAGTCTAAGAAAAGACACAAGACATTAAATAATATTAATTATATGCATATATATAATTTATTATATATATATATATATATATATATATATATATATATATATATATATATATATATATATATACACAGTACAGACCAAAGTTTGGACACACCTTCTCATTCAAAGAGTTTTCTTTATTTTCATGACTATGAAAATTGTAGATTTACACTGAATTATATACATAACAAAAAAGTGTGAAACAACTGAAAATATGTCATATTGTAGGTTCTTCAAAGTAGCCACCTTTTGCTTTGATTACTGCTTTGTACACTCTTGGCTTTCTCTTGATGAGCTTCAAGAGGTAGTCACCTGAAATGGTCTTCCAACAGTCTTGAAGGAGTTCCCCGAGAGATGCTTAGCACTTGTTGGCCCCTTTGCCTTCTGTCTGCGGTCCAGCTCACCCCTAAACCATCTGGATTGGGTTCAGGTCCGGTGACTGTGGAGGCCAGGTCATCTGGCGCAGCACCCCATCACTCTCCTTCTTGGTCAAATAGCCCTTGATGCCTTCAGTGTGACTCGACAATTTTCATAGTCATGAAAATAAAGAAAACTCTTTGAATGAGAAGATGTGTCCAAACTTTTGGTCTGTACTGTATATATATTAGGGGTGTAACGGTACGCAAAAATCACGGTTCGGTACGTACCTCGGTTTTAAAGTCACGGTTCGGTTCATTTTCGGTACAGTAAGGGAAAGAAATGCAAACATTAAACTGCAGGTTGTTTATTACTATAAACTTTTTTTTAACAATTTGTTTACTTTTTAATAAAGTATATATAAAATAAAAAAGAATAAGAAATAAAATACTGCTGCAAAGTTCTCCACTAAATAAAATACTCTCAGTCTCAAACCAATATCATATAATAAAATATAATGAAAAATATAAATAAATAACTATGATTACAGTGCAGCATTACCAATCCCAGCTTGTAGGCCTGCTCATATTTAAATATATATATATAACTTTTCCAAAGTGTAAAGTGCAGCATGAACAGTTTCAGTTTTTAGACCTGCTCAGATTTCGTTATTGCGTTGGACCGATCTGAATTAAAGAGCAAAGGTCTGTTTAAATGCCGACGGGAACTGCGTCTGAATTACAATAGTTTTTTTCCTAGTTGTAGTGATGTTCACACTCGCATGATGCCTTTTAAAAACCTTAGGCCGGTCACACACTGGCGTATTGCACCTGTCAAACATAGTCTATTTTGCCGTCAATACTGTTGACGGTGTCCTTTATCAGTAGGCTATATATTTATGCTCAACATGAAGTATAGATATTGTTGTCGTGAAGACAAGATCCTGGTCTGTCGGCGGCCTCCCTGTCACCTACAGTAGCAGCAGCGCGCCATCGCCGCGTCAGGCACGATTCTGGTGTGTAAAGACACAGAAAACGCGAAGCAACTGATACGCAGCAGAAACGCCACGCTCACGCCATACAGCCAGTGTGTCGCCGGCCTTAGAATCAGCTGCAGGGCGAGATTTGCGCTGAACGCAGAGACTTCCGCCACTTAATATGTTCGTTCCGCACACAAAATACACGTACCGTTACACCCCTAATATATATATATATATATATATAATTTACTATATAATATATGCAATTTTATTATTAATAATTTAGCAAATCTATTATACAATTATTATTTTCATACTTATACTAATTATAATAATTTGTATTATAGATAATAATAATAGCAAAAATAAGATATGATATGATAAATGCATATATATATATATATATATATATATATATATACATACAACAAAGTCTTTGTGTGTGTGTTTGTGTAAATTTATTATTGATAAATGTTATAACAATATTAATACTAAATATGTTTTAGCTGCTCAGAATATTATAAATGTATATATTGTAGAAGAAATATAAAATGAAATAATGTCTACACATGCATAAAATCTCTTGTTATAAGACCAGAGGCAGAGCACAAGTAATAAAGCTGGTGGATACGATTATGGCACGCACGCACACGCACACACACACACACACACACACACACACACACACACACACAAACAGGAGAGTATCGCTCTCCATCTGAAATTCACCTGAGAAAACAAGCAGCTCATTTGTAACGGTCTGACGGAGATCATTCAGTCTGGAGCTGATAAAAGCCGCTGCTCTCTACAGATGTTCAGACTACAAAACACCATAGAAACACACAGGAAGACACGCTGGCTCTGATCATCAGACCGCATAGGCCGAGAACACATGTGAAGGGCTGCGGGGTCAAACCAGGGGTCACGCACAAGGACCTGTGTGAGGACCGGCATGAGTGAGCATGAACCAGTCTTACTTACGTATCACTGAAATTCTATTATAGTTATTTCTGATATTTTGAATTAGATTTTATTTTTGTATTTTCAGTTGTTTAATTTGTAGTTTTTTTAGTAGTTTAAAATGTAGTTGTTATTAGTTAATTTACGTTTATTTAGTTTTAGCTAGATACTATAGCTGTTTTTGTTAATATTTTGAATTAGATTTTACTTTTATATTTTCTGTTTTTCACTCTAATTTTAGAAATTTTGTGTTTTTGTCATTTTTCTTAATTTTTTTATATGTTGATATTTTTTTTAATCATTAGATGTACTAGATGTACAATAATAGTTTTGGTTAAAATTTTTAATTATATTTTATTTGTATATTTTCAGTTTTCACTTAAGTTTTAGGTAAAGTTTAAGTAATTTAGTTTTTGTCATTTTTATTTTTAAATATGTCTATATATATACATATTTTTTTTAAAATGTTGTTTATTTTCTTTTACCTACATATACTATTATAGTTCTTGTTTAAATTAGATTTTATTTTTATCTATTCAGTTTTATTGTAATTTTAGTCAAAGTTGTATTTTTTACATTTATTATTATTATAAAGTTTATTTTTATTTTCAAATGTCTATATAGGTTTTTTAGTTAAATAAAGTTTTTTTTATTAGTTCAAGTTAAACGAAGCAAAAATCAGAAATCCATCCATCCATCCATCTTCTTCCGCTTATCCGGGGCCGGGTCACGGGGGCAGCAGTCTAAGCAGAGAACCCCAGACTTCCCTCTCCCTAGACACTTCCTCCAGCTCTTCTGGGGGGACACCGAGGCGTTCCCAGGCCAGCCGGGAGACATAGTCTCTCCAGCGTGTCCTAGGTCTTCCCCGTGGTCTCCTCCCAGTGGGACGCGCCCGGAACACCTTCCCGGGAAGGCGTCCAGGAGGCATCCGGAACAGATGCCCGAGCCACCTCAGCTGACCCCTCTCGATGCGGAGGAGCAGCGGCTCTACTCTGAGCTCCTCCCGGGTGACTGAGCTTCTCACCCTATCTCTAAGGGATCGCCCAGCCACCCTGCGGAGAAAGCTCATTTCGGCCGCCTGTATCCGGGATCTTGTCCTTTCGGTCATGACCCAAAGCTCATGACCATAGGTTAGAGTAGGAACGTAGATTGACCGGTAAATCGAGAGCTTCGCCTTGCGGCTCAGCTCTTTCTTCACCACGACAGACCGGTACATCGACCGCATTACTGCAGAAGCTGCACCGATCCGTCTGTCAATCTCCCGTTCCATCCTTCCCTCACTCGTGAACAAGACCCCAAGATACTTAAACTCCTCCACTTGAGGCAGGAACTCTCCACCAACCTGAAGTGGGCAAGCCACCCTTTTCCGACTGAGGACCATGGCCTCGGATTTGGAGGTGCTGATTCTCATCCCAGCCGCTTCACACTCGGCTGCAAACCGTCCCAGTGCATGCTGAAGGTCCTGGCTTGATGAAGCCAACACGACAACATCATCCGCAAAGAGCAGAGACGAAATCGTGTTGTCACCAAACCTGACCCCCTCCGGCCCCTGGCTGCGCCTAGAAATTCTGTCCATAAAAATCATGAACAGACCCGGCGACAAAGGGCAGCCCTGCCGGAGTCCAACACGCACCGGGAACAAGTCTGACTTACTGCTGGCAATACGAACCAAGCTCCTGCTCCGGTCGTACAGGGACCGGATAGCCCTTAGCAAAGGGCCCCGGACCCCATACTCCCGGAGCACCCTCCACAGGCCGCCGCGAGGGACACAGTCGAATGCCTTCTCCAAATCCACAAAGCACATGTGGACTGGTTGGGCAAACTCCCATGAACCCTCCAGCACCCCGTAGAGGGTATAGAGCTGGTCCAGTGTTCCACGGCCTGGACGAAAACCACACTGTTCCTCCTGAATCCGAGGTTCTACTATCGGCCGGATTCTCCTCTCCAGTACCCTGGCATAGACTTTCCCAGGGAGGCTGAGAAGTGTGATCCCCCTGTAGTTGGAACACACCCTCCGGTCCCCCTTCTTAAAAAGAGGGACCACCACCCCGGTGTGCCATCCCAGAGGCACCGTCCCCGACTGCCACGCGATGCTGCAGAGGCGTGTCAGCCAAGACAGCCCCACAACATCCAGAGACTTGAGGTACTCAGGGCGGATCTCATCCACCCCTGGTGCCTTGCCACCGAGGAGTTTCTTGACTACCTCTGTGACTTCAGCTTGGGTGATGGACGAGTCCACATCTGAGCCCTCAGCCTCTGCTTCCTCAATGGAAGACGTGACAGCGGGATTGAGGAGATCCTCGAGGTATTCCTTCCACCGTCCAACGACATCCCCAGTTGAGGTCAACAGCTCCCCACCTCTACTGTAAACAGCATTGGTAGGGCACTGCTTCCCTCTCCTGAGGCGCCGGACGGTTTGCCAGAATCTCTTCGAGGCCGACCGATAGTCCTTCTCCATGGCCTCACCGAACTCCTCCCAGGCCCGAGTTTTTGCCTCCACAACCACCCGGGCTGCAGTCCGCTTGGCCTGCCGGTACCTATCAGCTGCCTCAGGAGTCCCACAAGCCAACCAGGCCCAATAGGACTCCTTCTTCAGCTTGACGGCATCCCTTACTTCCGGTGTCCACCACCGGGTTCGGGGATTGCCGCCTCGACAGGCACCGGAGACCTTACGGCCGCAGCTCCGAGCGGCTGCTTCGACAATGGAGGTGGAGAACATGGTCCACTCGGACTCAATATCTCCAGCCTCCCTCGGGATCCGGTCGAAGCTCTGCCGGAGGTGGGAGTTGAAGATCTCTCTGACAGGAGGCTCTGCCAAACGTTCCTTAACGTGGTGGAGGGGTTTGAGTACCCGAATGACCCTAGGAGCTATGTTGTCCGGGGCTATATGCCCATGGTAGGGTCTCCCAAGGCAAACAGGTCCTAGGCGACGGGTCAGACTAAGAGCGGTTCACAAACCCCTTATGAAAAGATCACATAAAAGGACCGTGACGTCGCCCGGTATGGCGCAGCCGGGGCCCCACCCTGGAGCCAGGCCCAGGGTTGGGGCTCGTATGCGAGCGCCTGGTGGCCGGGCCTCCCCCCACGGGGTCCGGCCGGGCTCAGCCCAAAGGAGCGACGTGGGGCCGCCTTCCCGTGGGCTCACCACCTACAGGAGGGACTGTAAGGGGCCGGTGCTTAGAGAATCGGGCAGCAGTCGAAGGCGGGGGCCTCGACAGCCCGATCCCTGGACACGGAAACTAGCTCTAGGGACGTGGAATGTCACCTCACTGGCGGGAAAGGAGCCTGAGATTGTGCGTGAGGTTGAGAGGTTCCGACTAGCGATAGTCGGGATCACCTCTACGCACAGCTTGGGCTCTGGAACCACACTCCTCGAGAGAGGATGGACTCTTCACCACTCTGGAGTTGCCCATGGTGAGAGGCGGCGGGCTGGTGTGGGTCTGCTTATAGCCCCCCAGCTCAGCTGCCATGTGTTGGAGTTTACCCCGGTGAACGAGAGGGTCGCTTCCCTGCGCCTTCGGGTCGGGGATAGGTCTCTCACTGTCGTTTGTGCCTACGGGCCAAACGGCAGTGCAGAGTACCCGGCCTTCTTGGAGTCTCTGGGAGGGGTGCTGGAAAGTGCTCCGACTGGGGACTCCGTCGTTTTACTGGGGGATTTCAACGCCCACGTGGGCAACGACAGTGACACCTGGAGGGGCGTGATTGGGAGGAACGGCCCCCCTGATCTGAACCCGAGTGGTGTTCAGTTATTGGACTTCTGTGCTAGTTACAGCTTGTCCATAACGAACACCATGTTCAAGCATAAGGGTGTCCATCAGTACACGTGGCACCATGACACCCTAGGCCGTAGGTCGATGATCGACTTTGTGGTCGTTTCATCCGACCTCCGGCCGTATGTCTTGGACACTCGGGTGAAGAGAGGGGCGGAGCTGTCAACTGATCACCACCTGGTGGTGAGTTGGATCCGATGGCGGGGGAGGAAGCTGGACAGACTCGGCAGACCCAAACGTACTGTTAGAAATGTTACCTTTAAATAAAATATAAAAACCTGTTTTATTATATAAAGTTAATTTAACTGTATATATATATATATATATATATATATATATATATAATATTTTATTTTAGTTTCATTTGTTTCAAGTAATGAAAATGTTTTTATGGTTTTGGTTTAAGTGTTATTTAAGGATTATAACCTTGGTAGGATAAACCTCTCTTTTTTTTATTATTTAGAAAGTTCTAGCATCAAGTCAAGCATCACCATTACTAGTACTCATAGTGGTCAACCACCCTAGCAACAACATAACATCACCCTGACAACCATTCTAGTGTCGTGGCTGTGTTCAGAGAGCACACATTTCTGTGTGTAAACCTAGCTAAGCGTCACGAGTCTCTGTGGTTCGGTTCTTTGTGCCGCGGGGCGTCTGACCCAGCGGATGTGGGGTCACCGTTCCCCTCAGAGATCAGGAGATGTGTGAGTGACCCCTGCACCACAGGTCACCACCGGAGAGATGGACACGCTCCGCTACACCTCCATACACCTCAAAGAAACTGCTGGAGTACAATGAGACACCTCCTCATTAATATTCATGAGCCTCACAGAGCCAATGAAATCCAAACTAGAGTTCTGTGTCTTTTAGTTCATGACTGCAGTTGTGAGCTCATCTGTATAATAGTGCACTAATAAAAGATAGGATAAACTTTCAGCAGAATTATATAACGAAATCTGCATTTAAAATGATTGTCTCTCTTGAGAAAATCTGCACCTCATAAAGTGCATTTATCATATTTCATTGAATTTCTCAGTACCATTTTAAAAAAAAATGATTTTGTAATGTTTTCAAAAAGTTATCAACGCTGTATTTATTTGATCAAAAATACAGTAAAATTCTGAAATATTATTGTAATGTAAAACATCTGTTTTCTGTGTGAATGTAATTTATTTCTGTGATGCTCCGCTGTATTTTCAGCATCATTCCTCCAGTCTTCAGTGTCACATGATCTTCAGAAATCATGAAAATATGATGATTTACTGCTCGAGAAACATTTCTGATTATAATCAATGTTGAATACAGTGATACATTTTATTTTTCCAGGATTCACAGATGAACAGAAAGTTCCTAATAACAGCATTTATTTGAAAGAGGAATCTTTTGTAACATTATAAATGCCTTTACTGTCACTTTTGATCAATTCAATATTTTCATGTTGACCCTAAACCTTTGAATGGTAGTGCACATTTATAATATACACGCATAAAATGTGCAGAATTTGAGAGGAAGCATAATAATACATAAACCAAAACAAACACTGCAAGTGGAGTATAATCCACTTTTTAAATATTTTTCCCCTCAATTTTGTATATGCAATGTCTAAACTTATGGTAATCCGATCAAATAATAAACCGGAAAAAAAAAAAACCCCGGATGCAACACTCAAATGCAATGTAACTGATAAGCATACTACTGTTTGTAATGTTTAGCATGGAATAATTCTTACTGTTCAAAAAATACTAGTCAGTGCACATTGCATTCATCAAAAAGTAGTGAGCTAGTAATCCGTTCTGAACACAGCCTCTGACTGGACTAGAATGAGAATGTGTCCGCTGTTAAATTATAGATATCACCTGCACTAGGAACAGTAAATCTTGTGGCGTCAGAGCCTGTGCTCGTACAAACACTCATTTCATTCACCAACCATCAGCTGATAAGAGAGAGATTGGAATTCATTCACTCTGAAATAATCATCCTTGCCTTAATCCACGACACAAGAGTCAGGCTTTAAATAAAGGTTACAAAAGGAGGTCTAACACGAACTGAGCGGACAACAGCTCTGTGAGATTGATGAGGAAGTCAAGAAATTGTTGAATATTTGAACATTTGGTTTATTATTATAAAAAACACTGAAAATTAATTCTGAGAAAAAAAAAATTGTCCAATGAAATGTAAATCTTGCATTTTATCACGCTGAATTTTTGCACCATTTACATGCATTTGTATAGACACTACCATTCATTGCTTAAGAAGAACATTTTAATGATTCTAAAGAACCTTTTTTTTCAACAATAAAGAACCTTTTGAATTTAAAGGTTCCATGGATGTAAAAAAAAATGTCACTGAACCATCAATGCCAGTAAACAACCTTTAATTGTATATGAACAGTGGAGTCTGTCTCATGAACAAATGACTCTCTAACAGATTCCTTGTAATGAATCAGTCAGAAAGATTCACAAACAGTCTCAAACTCACAATTTGAATCAGTCTGATGAATACAGTGTGAACAATGAAGTCTGACTCATGAACAAATGACTCACTAACAGATTCCTTGTAATGAATCAGTCAGAAAGACTCACAAATAGTCTCAAACTCACAATTTGAATCAGTCTGATGACTACAGTGTGAAGAGTAGAGTCAGACTCATGAACAAATGACTCTCTAACTGATTCCTTGTAATGAATCAGTCAGAAAGACTCACATACAGTCTCAAACTCACAATTTGAATCAGTCTGATGACTACAGAGTGAACAATGAAGTCTGACTCATGAACAAATGACTCACTAACAGATTCACTGTAATGAATCAGTCAAAAAGACTCACAAACAGTCTCAAACTCACAATTTGAATCAGTCTGATGACTACAGAGTGAACAGTAGAGTCAGAACACATGACTCTCTAACAGATTCACTATAATCAAACAGTTAAAAACACTCAAAAAGTCTCAAACTCACCATCTGAATCAGTCTAATGACACTTAACACTTAAAAATAAAGACCTCAAAAGGGTTTTGGCAACGATTCCAAAAAATAACTATCTTTGGTTCCCAAAGTATCTTTCATTTAAAAAAATCTATTGGTCTCAGATACAAAAAACACAAACACACACACAAAAAAACGGTGCTCATCAAAGCATTAAATGGGGTCTTTACACAGCAAATGTGAGATGTGAAGTTCTTTTGAGTGACAGCGGTAATTGATTCGTGGAAGGAATCGTTCGTATCACACAGATTAACGTGTGTACTTTACAAGCCTGGAGTTCAGCAGAAGATCCAAATGATCTCGAGCACCAGCTCCGTCTTAGTCAAAACGCAGCGAGAAAAGTCATTTCCAGCCCAGCGTGTTAATGAAGCGCCATTACCACTCCACTGACACGTTTAACACGACGAATGAGGGTCATTTACGAGTCGCCTTGTTTCGCGCGTTTCCTTTTATCACTAGACTCGCTCTACAAACTGACAGACCCAAAGAGACACCATCAAACTTCAGAGACAGAGTCTAATAAAAAAAACGCGCGGCTCAGCGGTGGGTAAATGCCGTAGATAAAAGCTGATTCTGGGTCTCGCACACGCAGCGGGTGGTTTCCATCAGGTCCATTAGGTTCAGTCCAATTCTGCAGGAGTTTGTCAGAACTACAGATGATCACAGACGGAGGCGGCGAGAGAAAGGCAGATCAGATGATCAGAGGAGCCGTGACTAAAGGACTTTAGGTGATATTGTGAGAGGAGAAACCAGCGTGTGGATTAGAGATGAATGAAGCGGAGGAAGCCGGGTCAAAACCTCAATAGAAGCTCCTGGAAATCATAATAAGACTCTGACCCAGATTACACGGCCGGGCTTAGTCTACACAAAGAGCATCACGCTAGCAAAGGAGAAGAGCAAAGCCTCTCAACATCTCAGAGAGCATTCCTCACAAACCTCAGACAACATCAACCTCATGTTTTCAAGCGTGTTTAAAATCGTACCAAGCAAGCACAGATCTGAAAGCTTGCATCACAACTTAAATGTGGCTGTAAAACTAGAGTATACAAGTTTAGATATATACAGTCGTGGCCAAAAGTTTTGAGAATTACATAAATATTGGAAATTGGAAAAGTTGCTGCTTAAGTTTTCATAATAGCAATTTGCATATACTCCAGAATGTTATGAAGAGTGATCAGATGAATTGCATAGTCCTTCTTTGCCATGAAAATTAACTTAATCCCAAAAAAACCTTTCCACTGCATTTCATTGCTGTCATTAAAGGACCTGCTGAGATCATTTCAGTAATCGTCTTGTTAACTCAGGTGAGAATGTTGACGAGCACAAGGCTGGAGATCATTATGTCAGGCTGATTGGGTTAGAATGGCAGACTTGACATGTTAAAAGGAGGGTGATGCTTGAAATCATTGTTCTTCCATTGTTAACCATGGTGACCTGCAAAGAAACGCGTGCAGCCATTATTGCGTTGCATAAAAATAGCTTCACAAGGATATTGTGGCTACTAAGATTGCACCTAAATCAACCATTTATAGGATCATCAAGACCTTCAAGGAAAGAGGTTCAATGCTTGTAAAGAAGGCTTCAGGGTGTCCAAGAAAGTCCAGCAAGCGCCAGGATGGTCTCCTAAAGAGGATTCAGCTGCGGGATCGGAGTGCCACCAGTGCAGAGCTTGCTCAGGAATGGCAGCAGGCAGGTGTGAGCGCATCTGCACGCACAGTGAGGACAAGACTTCTGGAAGATGGCCTGGTGTCAAGAAGGGCAGCAAAGAAGCCACTTCTCTCCAAAAAAAACATCAGGGACAGATTGATCTTCTGCAGAAAGTATAGTGAATGGACTGCTGAGGACTGGGGCAAAGTCATATTCTCCGATGAAGCCCCTTTCCGATTGTTTGGGGCATCTGGAAAAAGGCTTGTCCGGAGAAGAAAAGGTGAGCGCTACCATCAGTCCTGTGTCATGCCAACAGTAAAGCATCCTGACACCATTCATGTGTGGGGTTGCTTCTCATCCAAGGGAGTGGGCTCACTCACAATTCTGCCCAAAAACACAGCCATGAATAAAGAATGGTACCAAAACACCCTCCAACAGCAACTTCTTCCAACAATCCAACAACAGTTTGGTGAAGAACAATGCATTTTCCAGCACGATGGAGCACCGTGCCATAAGGCAAAAGTGATAACTAAGTGGCTCGGGGACCAGAATGTTGAAATTTTGGGTCCATGGCCTGGAAACTCCCCAGATCTTAATCCCATTGAGAATTTGTGGTCAATCCTCAAGAGGCGGGTGGACAAACAAAAACCCACTAATTCTGACAAACTTCAAGAAGTGATTATGAAAGAATGGGTTGCTATCAGTCAGGATTTGGCCCAGAAGTTGATTGAGAACATGCCCAGTCGAATTGCAGAGGTCCTGAAAAAGAGGGGCCAACACTGCAAATACTGACTCTTTGCATAAATGTCATGTAATTGTCGATAAAAGCCTTTGAAACGTATGAAGTGCTTGTAATTATATTTCAGTACATCACAGAAACAACTGAAACAAAGATCTAAAAGCAGTTTAGCAGCAAACGTTTTGAAAACTAATATTTATGTAATTCTCAAAACTTTTGGCCACGACTGTACAGTATATATTTATGTTTTTCATTAGAAATTAATACTTTTATTCATCAAGGATGCAAATAAATTGATCAAAAGTGACAGTAAATACATTTATAATGTTACAAAATATTAATATTTTAAATAAATGCTGTTCTTTTGAACTTACTATTCATCTAAAAATTTTGAAAAAGAGTAAATGTATCTCAGTTTCCACAAAAACATTAATGTTTTCAACTGATAATAATCAGAAATGTTTCTTGATTAGTAAATCATCATATCAGAATGATTTCTGAAGATCATGTGACACTGAAGACTGGAGTAATGCTGCTGAAAATACAGCGGAGCATCACAGAAATACATTAGATTCTAACAGATATTCACATTGTAAAGTGCACAAATATTTTATATTTGTACAGTATTTTTGATCAAATAAATGCATCCTTGGTAAAAAGAAGAGATTTCTTTCTAAAACGTTAAGAAATACAATCAGGATGCTTTTGTGGTGTTTAACAGAGCAGAATATTCTGCTAAACATCACAGATGAAACAAAAACGATGAAAGCATGTTTATTTTTGGATGAACTGTCTCTTTAGAGTTTATCTGATAAAGAGACATGCACTGAAAGTATCGCTGGAAGATAAAGAAAACAATCATTCAGATATATTAGTTACAGATTCACATGGAGGGACGGGTCTTTGCATGAGAAAACATGAGACAGAAGACACCGTTTGCTCAGGATTCAGTCCAGACGAGAAAACTGATGTGGTCATTACAGGAGAAACCACTCATCCTCACATCTTTATCTCATTTCCTGACAGTTTTCTTTTTCTCCTCATCAGCGACTGAATATTGAGTTACAGGATCTCTGATGATTATTGGCAGAAGTAAAACAAACTGATTCTGATTATAATGATGTTTGTAGATAAAGCATGATGAAATCAGAAAAGGAATGAGATCTGGGTTAAATGCTCAATATCTGATATCTGTTCAGTTCAGTTCAGGATTCTGACCGGACAAAATATATAAAAAAAGACAACTAGCACAGACAAGCTTTTTAGTCCTAGTACAACAAATCAAAGCTCAAATGATGCACATTTATATGTGTAATTGATGGATATCTGTGTATTTGTAGTTTTTTTTTCAACAGAGGATGATGGGAAATGTAGTGTTTTACTTAAAATATTGACTCAAAATTATTATTCTGTCATCATTTACTTAATTCCATGCGGTTCCAAATATGCATGACTATGTATTTTCTGTGGAACATAAAATATATTTTGAGAAAGGTGTTTTTTTTTTGATGATTATAACTGACAACTAAGGAAAATCCCAAATTTGGTATCTCAGAAAATTTAAATATTGTGAAAAGGTTCAATATTGAAGACACCTGGTGCCACACTCTAATCAGCTAATTAACTCAAAACACCTGCAAAGCTTTTAAATGGTCTCTCAGTCTAGTTCTGTAGACTACACAATCATGGGGAAGACTGCTGACTTGACAGTTGTCCAAAAGACGACCATTGACACCTTGCACAAGGAGGGCAAGACACAGAAGGTCATTGAAAAAGAGGCTGGCTGATCACAGAGCTCTGTGTCCAAGCACATTAATAGAGAGGTGAAGGGAAGGAAAAGATGTGGTAGAAACAAGTGTACAAGCAATAGGGATAACCGCACCCTGGAGAGGATTGTGAAACAAAACCCATTCAAAAATGTGGGGGAGATTCACAAAGAGTGGACTGCAGCTGGAGTCAGTGCTTCAAGAACCACTACACACAGATGTATGCAAGACATGGGTTTCATACCACTCTTGAACAACAGACAGCGTCAGAAGCGTCTCGCTTCAAAAAGGACTGGACTGCTGCTGAGTGGTCCAAAGTTATGTTCTCTGATGAAAGTAAATTTTGTATTTCCTTTGGAAATCAGGGTCCCAGAGTCTGGAGGAAGAGAGGAGAGGCAAACAATCCTCGTTGCTTGAGATCCAGTGTAAAGTTTCCACAGTCAGTGATGGTTTGGGGTGCCATGTCATCTGCTGGTGTTGGTCCACTGTGTTTTCTGAGGTCATAAGGTCAACACAGCCGTATACCAGGAAGTTTTAGAGCACTTCATGCTTCCTGCTGCTGAACAACTTTATGGAGATGCAGATTTAATTTTCCAACAGGACTTGGCACCTGCACACAGTGCCAAAGCTACCAGTACCTGGTTTAAGGACCATGGTATCCCTGTTCTTAATTGGCCAGCAAACTCACCTGAACTTAACCCCATAGAAAATCTATGGGGTATTGTGAAGAGGAAGATGCGATATGCCAGACCCAAGAATGCAGAAGAGCTGAAGGCCACTATCAGAGCAACCTGGGCTCTCATAACACCTGAGCAGTGCCACAGACTGATCGACTCCATGCCACGCCGCATTGTTGCAGTAATTCAGGCAAAAGGAGCCCCAACTAAGTATTGAGTGCGATACATGCTCATATTTTTCATTTTTATACTTTTCAGTTGGCCAAGATTTCTAAAAATTCTTTCTTTGTATTGTCTTAAGTAATATTCTAATTTGGGATTTTCCTTAGTTGCCAGTTATAATCATCAAAATTAAAAGAAATAAACATTTGAAATATATCAGTCTGTGTGTAATGAATGAATATAATATACAAGTTTCACTTTTTGAATGGAATTAGTTTAATAAATCAACTTTTTGATGATATTCTAATTATATGACCAGCACCTGTATATATCATTTGTTTATTGTGTGACAAAGACAGGTTTCCATAAGGTCAAATGTTGTCTGGTTCTACAAAATATATTATTTTATTGCTCAGGTTCAGAGATTAACAGGTTTAGATGGTTAAAGACATTTAAAGACTCTCATTCTTTTCATGTTAAAATAAATCAGATTAATCTGAACTCAAAAGGAATGAATTCTCATGTGATTTACAGCAAAAAAAGATTGTCCGTGTGCGTGTTCGTGTGTGTGTGTGTGTGTGATAAATGAACTTTGCTGAACTTTTGCTGAACACTGCTGTCCCGGAACTAATCTGAGTAACTAAAGCCTTTAAAGTTATTTAATGAACACACACACACACACACATAGACACAAATGAAGAAACATAGGCTACAGTGAAACACACACTTTAAATTGCATATGATAGCCCACACCACCGGTCTTCTGTGTCTGTCTTTCTGTCTGTTTGAGTCTCGTCCTGCAGGGATCTGATCAGGGATCAGTGGTGTTGACGGTCAGTGCTAACTGCTCCACAGAAAACAGTCATTGATTTACACCAGCCGTCCTGATGTGCGCTGGGTTACTGCACTCCAGCACAATCCTGCTGCACCTTCACCATAAATTTAAAACTCATTACATTGATGGAGTTCATTCTGAGAGAAAGCAGAGACCCAGCACAATATATCCATCTATCTGCAACATAGCAACCACCCAGAACACCATCACAACTTCCTAGCAACTATGCAGAACACCCCAGTAACCGCACAGTAACCATACTACATAGCAAAAACAGCACAACATACCAGTAACTATCTTGGAATGCTGCGACCACCCAAAACACCCTCACAACCTCTTAGCATCCTTGCAGTTCACCCTAGGAACCGTACATAACCACATACCAACCTTCTAACAACAACATAAAAACAGTCTAGTAACAATCTTGTAATGTAGCAATCACTCAGCACACCATAGCAACCATGCTGAAAACCTTAGCAACTACATAGCAACCTTCTAACAACAACAAAGATCACCCTAGTACAGTAGCTATCATCTTGCAATGTAGCAATCACTTAATACATCGTGGCAACCTCATAGCAACCATGTGGAACAGCCTACTAACCACATGGCAACTACATAGCAACAGCCTCACAGAACACCTAAGTAACTATCTTGGAATGTAGCCATCACCCAGAACACCATAGCATCCTCCTAGCAACCATGCTCAACACCCTACTAATCATACACCAACAAGGTAAACAGGGTTTGTGGTTGACCGATATATCGGCTGATATTTGGCATTTTTCAAATATCTGCACCATTTTTCTGCTTGCCCGATGTGTTCTAGGTTTTTATTTTGACGTAGCACCAGACTTTTATTTCGATGGGGCTGAGAACAGCATTGCCTTAGTACACAGAGCTCACATTTGCCATCGTCATTAACAGTTCTGTTTAATACGGAGAGAGGTCTGTCTAATAACCCAATAGAACTGTTAAACAAAGAATTAATGTATGCAAAAAGTATTATAACGATTGCTTTTACATTATTAGCAATAGAAAGGCAAACATTACAATACTTTCTCATTTGCCATCAACATTATGCAAATCAATGAACGTTTAATTTCACAAACCTTCCAAACTTATCTGAATCCAGTTGTGAGATCTTGTGAAGTGTGTATCCAGCATGATCACGTGTTCTCTGTGTGACGATCGGTCCGTGTGAATTGAATGCTTTAAACCCGTGATTTCAAATTATGCTGCGCTTTATGCATTTTCCCACTGTCATATTCATATCATTTCTTTGTGCTGTATATAAAATGAGTGTTACCCTGGCTTTATTTGAAAAATAGGATTCCCAATGTACACAAACTTCCCAGAGTGTTCTGTTGGTCACAGTGTTTACTTTATTTTTAATTATATTTTTTATTAAATAAGTATTTATTTGTGAAAAATACTTTGTGAAGTAAAGTATAAGTATGTTTATTTTACACTTTTTTAAATCCATTGTGAAATGATTTCAAATTTCTTAAATATTAATTAAAATAAAAAATAAAAATTTATCGGCTTCATATTGGCCCCCCTGCTTTCCAAGATATCGGCATTGGCTATCAAACAAACAAAAAAAAACGGTCGACCACTAAAAAGTGTGTTTTACATGACCATTGAGGAATTTTAACCAAAGTAATGTTACAGACATTTCATGAAGATCCGAAAGATTCATTCCAACTTGTGGAAAATGAGCATCCGATGTCCCCTTTAGCATTTGAACACTGAACTTGCATTATCTGATAGATTTAAACATTTACTGCAACTAAAGCCCTATTCGATTGGGACTAGTTTTCTAAACTACGTTTGAGTTTCGATTCTTACCACCTGACGTCTGCGATTTTCATGTAACAATTCGGACGGGACTAGCATCTCCGTGTTTATTACAGAGGTGGGAGGGTCGGATTTGTGCATCTGGGCGTCACAGAGATCACGCGCTCTGTATGCATGCATTGCATTCATTCAGAATGATTACCATTAGTATTATTACACAATAAATACTAAATTGCTAGTATAGAAAAACCATGTTAATGTGTGGTTCCTTTAGTTTAACTCGGTTTCCTTTTTTTCTTTTCTTTTTTTTTTGTGTGTGTGTAGTAGGCTAAACCTACCGTATGTTTAATTTTCATAAAGGTATGTATGTAATTAAAACATTATGTAACTTGGTGCATAAATGAACTTGAGTAATCTTACCTGATGCTGATATTACAATAGCCGGTATTAACAGTTTACGTGATCTTGCTCTTGATTTTATTATTTTTATTAATTTTTTATTATTATTTCTTTGCCGGTAAGAAAATATATCAAACATGCGCACGGTAAGAGCATCTACGGTAATTCACGTTGGCCAAAACACACAAGGAAACGCATTGTGAAATAAAATATCACAGGCAATCACAGATATTCGAATTCGGACGGGATTAGTTTTCTCAGAGGATCACCGAGTTTGCTGAAAAACAGTAGGTAATTTGCTCTGGAATTATCACAGAGGTTGTGTGAGAAAAACACAGACGTGGCAGATTGGGACTGGATTAAAATCACCAAGTACGTCTGTGAAACATATTTCTCTAACGACCCCCTAAAACTAGTCCTGTCCGAATAGGGCTTAAGCAAGCTAAAATTGTTTATATGTTTGTTTTCATTAATCTATAAACCAATACCTTTCATCATCCATTCTAATGGGTTATGATGATATATGGTTAGTCATAATAAATAACTACTGGTGCTTTGCACGGCTGTAAGCACATATTTAGGATGGTGGGTGATAGTGTAACAATTTTTCATTGGAAACATTTGTTTAGCATTAATCTGAACTAACAATCTCTTGTGTGTTTTTTAAATGTAAAAGGTGGTTAAATACACGGTTCTTTGATAACTAACATGATTTCTACAAAGAAACCAAAAATCAATCAAGCACAAATGTGACTCAAAGATCCAAATACAATCAGTATTTTCATCTACATAATCTTACACATGATGTCCTGATCTTGTTTTCCTCCTGCAGAAAAAAGGCTATGAAAGAGTTACATTCATTCACTTTCAAACAAAACAATTATTATATTATCACTGAAAGTCCAGCGACAGCCACACCCTGACATAAAACAAGAGATGGAGAAAGAGACAGAGAGAGAAGGAGGGAGGTAGAGAGCAAGTCTGCCCCCTTGTGAGGGACACTGACCCAATCAATTGCCACCAGCACAACAACAGAGACTGAAACAATCTGACTACAATACAGGATATTCATGAGGAACGTTAATATTCATATACAAACAGAAGAAAACAACATAGTCATACAGCAAAATGTATGATAGTAAAATAATAGAAGAGAGGAAGAAATCCCCTGGAAACCACACCCTGCAGCCACATAGCAACACACTAATATACACTGAAAACTGCCCAAAACACCCCAGCAACCTTTTAGATAGAGTAATAAACACTCAAAACCCTTTAACAACCCCCAATCAACCTAGCAACCACACAGCAGCCCCCCCCCCCCCACACACACACACAATCATATAGCAGTGCAACAAAAAACAATCGGAACCACTTAACAACCAAATAGCTTTTAGGACAGCAACCACATAGCAAAACACTAACATTCTCAAAACCTTTTAACAACCCTCAAAACACCCTAGCAACCTCCTAGCAACACTAATAAACATTCAGAGCACCTCAATAACTATCGAAACACCCTAGCAACCTCCTAGCAACACTGATAAACACTCAGAGCACCTTAACAACCCGCAAAACACCCTGGCAACCTCCTAGCAACACTAAGATACACCCAAAGCCCCTAAACAACCATGAAAACACCCTAGGAATCTCCTAGCAACACTAACATACACTCAAAGCCCCTTAACAACCCTCAAAACACCCTAGCAACCTCCTAGCAACACTAACAAACACTCAGAGCCCCTTAACAACCCTAAAAACACCCTAGGAATCTCCTAGCAACACTAACATACACTCAAAGCCCCTTAACAACCATCAAAACACACTACGAATCTCCTAGAAACACTAACATACACTCAGTGCTTCTTAACAACCATCAAAACACCCTAGCAACCTCCTAGCAACACTAACAAACACTCAGAGCCCCTTAACAACCCTAAAAACACCATAGGAATCTCCTAGCAACACTAACATACACTCAAAGCCCCTTAACAACCATCAAAACACACTACGAATCTCCTAGAAACACTAACATACACTCAGAGCCCCTTAACAACCCTCAAAACACCCTAGCAACCTCCTAGCAACACTAACAAACACTCAGAGCCCCTTAACAACCCTAAAAACACCCTAGGAATCTCCTAGCAACACGAACATACACTCAAAGCCCCTTAACAACCATCAAAACACACTACGAATCTCCTAGAAACACTAACATACACTCAGAGCCCCTTAACAACCATCAAAACACACTACGAATCTCCTAGAAACACTAACATACACTCAGAGCCTCTTAACAACCATCAAAACACACTACGAATCTCCTAGAAACACTAACATACACTCAGAGCCTCTTAACAACCATCAAAACACCCTAGCAACACTAATATGTACTCAAAAACCCTTAACAACCACCCAAATCATGCTATCAACAACAGAGCAGTGCAACAAAATACAATTTGAACCTCTTAGAAACCATCACAATTCCCTAGCAACAGCGCAGCTTGTAGAAAATCTTGGCAACCACATAGCAAAATGTTAATGGCACTAGTTTTATTAAGCAATTAATGAAACTTTTTGATGAACTCATGACTTTTCCATCAGGCTATCGTTTAAAACACTCTTTAAACCTAACCGGAACTGACAGCGAGATCTACATTCAATAAATGTGTCCTGAATCTCAGCAAACATCAGGAAACATGAACGGTCTGGAAATGACAGGCTTTAATCATAACGTCAGCTCCCCAGATGTGTCTTTATAAAAACTAATAAATAAAAAAAAGCAAATAAAGTATATCAGCGCATGAAAGAGGAATTTATGTGATTTGTGATATATATAAAAATAAAACATGGTTCTCCATCCAAATCAGATCACAGTTATATTAAAGCATAAAGTGGAGCTGAAGGGAAAACACAAGCACACAGAGATGAATAATGGAAGGAGAAGGTTAATGAAACACAGGAGCAGGAGATGCAGAATTCGACGGATGTAAGCACCGCGATGAGAAGGTCACGGCTCATTTGAGGAAGACCTTCTGGATCTGCTAGACACCGACCTGCTGGATATACTGTCACTACCATCAGGTTTGCCATGAAAAATGAACTTGCACAGAGGGGAAGGAAAACATCACGTGGTCATGAAACATTTCGTGTCTGACCTCATCCCACCGACAGACACATCACTGATGCGAACAGCCACAAATCAATCAATCAATCGATCGATCGATCAATAAAACAGTGTGGATGTGTTTATCTGCTGTTCTACACTGAAAAAACATTTGAATGCTACTTTTAAACTACTTTTATTTCTCTTTTTATGTATTTTTTAATGTATTTTTATGTATTCCATGCTTTTATTAGACTAGACAAAAAGCTTTTTTATGGGCTAAGAAAATAAAACGTATATATAACGTTTAATGTCTCATTTGAATCAAAATTATTAGACTGACTTGTATAGATAGACAAAATATTTAATTTCAAGTATTCTTTTCATGAAAATAGATTTAAACACTGCAAAAAAAAAAAAAATTATTTAAATTTGACAAAAAATATTGTTTTTATTTATTTATTTATTTAAAACATTCACATTTTGCTTTTGTTGTTGTTGAAAAAAAAACATTATTATTATTATTATTATTATTATTATTATTATTTTGACTATTTTACCATAGAAATAGTATCTAATGAAGTCTGACTTCTGGAATTTTTATTCAAATTTACCCCAAAATATTTTAAAGAGGTAAACACTTTATATGAAATGCTTAATGTCTCATGTGAATAAACATTCTAAGACGACTAATAAAATTAGTGCTGTAAAAAATCTAAACAAATTAAACATTTCATAGAAGATTTTTACCATGTAATAGAAAATATTACTATTTGTCCGTGATTTTAGTTTTTTGTTTTGTCCAGCATGTTTATTCCAGATTAACTCAGATCATACTTCTATACAGCAGAACAATTAATACGAGCAGCTCTTATTAAACTGCATTTACCGCGGCTTAAACTTTGCTTTCAGCCGGTATTTATCACAAGAGTACATAAAGAGAGAGCAAGCACATCACTTACAATCCCTTAAAAGCAGCTTCTGGAGGAACTTCCCTGCGAGATGAAGCTCTTAAAACAATAAAAACACAGTCTTTCCTTTCAAATATTAAGAGCAATTAGTGCTGAGGAGAGAACGAGCTTGTGTTTATAGGCAGATGAAGGAACAACGGTGCTAATGTAGAGATAAACACACACAGAGGCAGTAAAACTCATTAGGAAGGACTCGTAAAGCTGAGAGTGATGCACGAGCTTAAAAATCTAAATAATTAATTATGCAAATTATATGAATGACCTAAAAAAATTATATTTTACACTGATTAGTTTATTATTAAGTAACTGTTTCATTATATATATATATATATATATATATATATATATATATATATATATATATATATAAAATGAATACTGACTTCAGTTTACAGTATGCAGCTTACAGTCACTTACTGTATATTCATAGGATGCAGAATTTTAATGCAAGTGCAATTAAAATTAACTAGAATTCAAAGAAAACCATATAACTGCAATTTTCACCTGGAAAAACAGCATATGTCAAGACAAACATTCAGAAAACAGTGTTAAAATTTTCTGAAAAACATTCAGAATTAATAGAGTTAATATTGATTATTAATTGTGCTTTTAAAATTAAAATAAATGAGATGCAATGTGTGATTTAGAGGTCAATTTTCAGTGAATAGCAACTTCAGTTTACAGTTACTGACAATCATTACTATTCTCTTGAAAAAATTCGTACAGGTTTGCAACAAGAAGACGGTGAGGAAACAATGACAGAATCTTATCTGTTCTCCCCGTAACGCCTGCTGCATTTCATATCAATGCAGATGCATTTTCATTACAGTTTTATTCCTAATACTTCAGTGCAAACCGAACGTGATCCATCCTTCAGCTCAGGATCGGACGAATCCTGCACATTTCATGGACTTCAGCAGATCTCGGTGAACACTAATAAAACACTCGAAGCCTCATTCAAATGCAGGAAAGCACCACAATGTTCCATGAATTTAATGATATTGGCCACAGCTCTGATTCCTGTTGGTTTTCTCCCTCCATCAGGGACTTCCCGCTCCAGCAACACATTTGCATTCAATTACAAAATAAAAAAAAGATCGAGAGAACACGACTACAACACCATTGTAAATTGTTTCCTGCGTTTGCAATGAAAATCCAAATTAGTCCATGTGGAAACACTTTCCACCTTTAGTGCGAACCTTCAAGACCTGCTGCTCCATCAGAAAAACTAGTTTGGTGAAATGACCGGTGGTTTAATGAACAATATCTAAAGGGCAGAGATGTGTGATGTTCAGAACTGAACAGTTTAACTCCTGATTGAATCGGATATGATTCACCTGAAAATAGCTTTGAATGCATGGAGCTGAGATAAACAATCAAACAACTATTTGTATTTGTCTTTCTCTCTCTATTTTCTGTTTCATTTTTTACAACACTATTTTACCCTGTAATAGTTTTAATGTCTAACTTCTATCATTTTTATTCAAACTGGGCATAAAATTTGTGTTTAGAAATTTTAAAGATTTTTTTTTTGTTTTTAATGTTTAATTTCTTATTTAATTTTTTTTTTAAATAATTTTTTTTACTTATCTACTTTTCAAATAAAAAGTAGGTGTTAAAAAATAAGCATGCAAATAGCTTTGAATGCTGGCATGGTACTAAAATAAAACAAATTACAACACTATTTTTATTTCTCATTTTCTCTATTTTTACCATAAAATAGTATCTAATGCAGTCTGACTTCAGTCAATTTTGGAAAATTAATTTTTTCGGGATAAAATATTTTATTTAAAATGTTTAATGTGTCATTTGAACAAGACTGACTTGTGTAAATAGTGCAAAAAACTTATATATTATTTATTACATCCTGCTTGTAGCAAATGAAAATATCATGCATCTACTACTAGAATAAAATATGCATAAAATAAGATTTAAAAAAAAATGTTTCCCTCCATTTGTTTCTTAGGCTTCAACTAATGTAATGACATGAAAAACATCAAAATTTAAAAAAATAAAAATTCTGGGTTTCAGAAGGTTATTGACAAAGGGTTAAACCAACCCTTACTTCAACACATATTATTTAGGCTACTCAAATTCACTAAAACTAAAAGTTATTTAAAGACAGACAGACCTGTAGGTACAAGATAAATCTCTCTCTCTCTCACACATGAATCCTGTGAGTTCTTTACATCATGACTATTGCAGACGCACCCAAAGACCGGCTGTTGACAGCAATTAGCTGTCCAGAAACATTTCAATAAACTGCATTTAATTAACATGCACCGATTAGAACGTCATGTTTCAGAGGAAGTGGCGATCTGTCTTCCTGTCATCGCAGTTAATGGGCTCCGCTGCAGTGAGTTCAGACGACACAAAACAGTTAAAGAACCGCAGATACACTGAAAGCAGCATCATATCTTCATGATCCAGAAACAGCTGTGAGGTGATGATGCTGTCTGCACATCACATCCAAAAAAAAGTGCAAAAGACCTGATAAGAACTCGTTTATATTCGTAACAGCTGTCATGATGCGGCTCGCCATGACGCGCCTCATATACGAACTAATATCGCAGAAGATTTACGCAATAAAAAACAAAGCCATGTATAAATAATGCAGAAACGGAAATTCTGTAGTGTTTAAGTTAAATCACATCCACTAAGTATTCATGCCCCTGGATAATTAACTTGTGCTCTCATTTCAGTAACTCAAAATGTGGCTACGATTTACAAAACCAATAAGGCAATGAATTATTAGTCATGTGAACGAACTTCTAATTCACAATTTGCGAAAACGTGGGAACAAACTCTTATGGACATGATTTAATATTTAAAAAAAAACGTGAAAAATTGTTAAGAGCTATTAATACGCGAAATATTGATTACGCAAGTCGTGTTGGATGCAGGGTTGCCAAGTCCACGTTATTTTTATTCCACCAAATTGACTTGAAAAGTTCACATTTGTTGATTGTTTTTACCTGTGAGTTAAAGGATTTAAATATTGAATGAATTACAATTGACTGAAATGCTTGTATTTCTAAATATTTAATTCAGTGATAAAACTGCGCTAGGTGTTACGTTTTATGAAGGAAAGCCACTGGTAGGAAGCCTTTAAAAGCGGTGTTTATGATCAATGCGCACAACAGCGGCTGTAAAGTATGAGTTTTAGGTATGGAAATGACATTTTTTTAGATTAATATTTGGGATATGGTTGTTGCGCTGCTTCGGGCTGTTATTGACCGGAATTGTTTAGTTTTTTCATGCAACCCTTGCTGTATGGACGCATCGCATGTTTTCCATCCTAACTACATGATTTTATTTGTATAGAGAGCAAAGTGACAGTGGGGTAAGTGATGTAATATGTGTTTGACAAAGGTTTAAAGGTAAATCTGCCTGCTCTCGCCAGACTTGCATTGATAAATCCCAATGCAGCCCTCTAATTCATATCCACGATTTACTAAAACAAAGGAAAGAAATGGCTAAGATTTATTAAAACGTTGGGATGTGCATTAGTGTGTGTGAGTGTGTGAGGTGGCTGAGAGCGAGACAGAAACACAGTGAGACAGGATAAGGTTTATAAAGCTCAGAAGAGTCCCGTTTTCCCCAAAAGAGTTGGTGTAATTTAAGGCCTGTCACGCGGGCCGCTGTGGGCTGACAGCCAGAGCAGGTGGGCCTGAGCTGAACTTTAATTGGTAAGGAACATCTCTTCCCCATGTAGTGAGGATAGATTCAGATCCCAGACTCACTGTAAATACTACAGCAAGACAGCGATGAGAGAGCATATGCACATAAAGGCTCTGTTTTTATTTATTTTTTTAAAACAAGGAGACTAACCTTTTCAATTAATAACAAAAACATGTGTTTTTTATTTGTAAATATTACAAATGTGTATTTTTTAAACTAAAGCAAATATATAAATATTATGTTTTCGATTATTTTATTGGTATTTTAAATTATTGTTTTTATTCATTCTCAAAACAATACAATAGAGACACAAAAAATAATAATAAAAATAATGCATTAATAATAAATAAATTAAAATGAAATTATCTGATATAATGCTTTTTATGTAATATAATTAGAGAAACATTATATATTTTTATTTTGATTATTTAATTTGTATTTTTAATAATTGTTTTTATTCATTTTCAAAACAATACAACAGAGACACAAAAATAGTAAATAATAATAAAAAATAATACATTTAATATTAAATAAATTAAAATAAACAATTTAATGAAAAATAAATAAATTGAAATTAAATGATCGGATAATTAAATAATTTTTGTTACATAACAATTAAAGAAACATTATATATATTTTTTGTATTTTTATTGTTTTTTTATTTATTATCAAAACTATTCAAAAGAGACACAAAAATAATGATAAAAATAATACATTTAATATTAAATAAATTAAAACAAATAATTTAATTAAAAATAAATAAATTGAAATTAAATGATCTGATAATGAAATAATGTTTGTCATATAATATAACTGAGCATCTTATTGCTGTATCATAAATAAACTTTACACTGTTATTGAACTGAACTGAATTAAAATCGATCTGAATAATGTCTTGTTAGAGCTGCTTTACAGTAAAAATTTGGATTTGTCTCCTTTTCCATAAAGTTTGCATCATTGATTCTGTAATTGAGCTGTTTAATACTTTACTGTGAAGCTGCTTTGCGTCTGTCTTGTATTAAAGCACTCTCGACGATTTTAGTAAACACATATGAACAATGATTTATGATTCATTCCTGCTCCGCAATGTCCCTCGTCTTCACTCACAAACATGCTTTTCTATTGCTTGACTTCTCATAACTAACTTCAGCTTGCAGATATAAAGAAATATTATGTTTTTATTAAGATCAGTTCAGATCATATAGCAGCTGTCTACATCTGATGTCTGTTCTTTAAAAAGAAACACCTGCAACACTTTCTTTATTATTTATTGGGATTAATGCGATGTATTGTAGTTTAAAATAAATGCCATTTACATAACAAAATGATAATTAAATATAGAGCAAGTGCCACCTGCTTTATTCGGTTAGTTTTAGAACATTGAGAAACTATTGTAGTTTTTTAATATTTTGAATTAGTTTTAATTTTTGCATTTTCTGTTAAAGTCATTATGGTTTTGGCAACTGTACTTATATTTGTTTGTTTATTTATTAATTCATTCATTAGTAACTAATTGAAATAAAAATGTATGTTTATTTAACTTCAGTTTAACATGTATTTTAGTAATATTTAATTTGTATTGATTTTTAAAATAATTTTGAACTGTTTGAATTTTTTAATTTTAATTGAAAATGTAAAGTTTTAGTAATTTTGCAAAAAATTTTTATTATTTATTTATTTATTTTTAAAAAACATCTTGAATTTTGTACTTCATTTATACAGTTTTAGTTGTAGTTAGTTGGTAAATCAAGTTAAAAGAACGTGAAATTTTTAAATGTTGCATTGGCAACTAGCGGATTTATATTTTATTTCTTCAGTTTTACATTTATTTTATTTCAAATAATGTTTTTTTATTATTATTATTATTTTTTTTTTTATTTATTTTTTTTTTAAATAGTTTTTAGTAAACTATAATACCCCTGACATTTCTTAAGTATGATTTCTCACAGTTTTTTGTCGTAAATGTCATTTTTAGAATCCACAATATGGGCTTAGTAGAGTTCACACTGCAAAAACTCTTGATCTTTGTTAATATTTGTGTTTTGTTTTCCAGTAAATAAAATAAAAGTTTTATAAAAATCAAGACACATTTACTTGAGAAGCAAAATGACTTAAGATATAGTTTTGATTGAAAAAAAAAAAAAGGTATCAAAATAAAGCAAATTTATGCTAAAGACAAGAACAAATATCTGCTGGTGGGGTCTGAGACAAATAATCTTGTTTACCTTCAAATTAGGTTTATTCTTCTCACCCTATTTATTCTCGGTTCATGAGTTTGCATGACTCGTTTATATTCACAACATGAGCATATGCATGCATGCACATCATATGCATGTAAACATGGTCACGGATCGTAAGATAAGGTGAGTTTATGGAAGCCTGTGTGACTGAGTGTCCATCAGAGCGCAGGGACAATGGTGTGTCATTCAAAACGCTGACGGCTGAAAAGCTTTGAGAGCAGAAGGGAAGCGGCTCAGTTAATGATGATGAATGAAGAGAAGCTCTGCGGCGCGCGGCTCTCTGTGGAGATCTCATCAGCTCAAGCCGCGTGAGCTTCTGTCTCTCGCACGCGCTCGTGCCGCTGCGCCAAACCACTGGCTGTATAATTGAGAGCTTACGCCACAGTTTCTCGTCCGCCGCTGCGCTTAATTAAGCCGTCTGTGTAAATGATGCTCTGTGGAGAGCAGGACAGACAGCTGAGACTCAACTCTGCCCGACGACAGCAGCTCACACACGTTCAGAACCGCGCTTTCAGAACCTGCTGGGACTTCATTTATTACTTCTTTTATTTACATTTTTAATTCATGATCCTCGTCTTAATCTTAATTCATTGGAAAAGGAAATCTGATGAATGCCGGTTTAGCTGGCTGGTGCAAACCAATAGTCGAAATGAAATATAGTCATTCCTATTAATCATTAAATAAATAAATATCAATATTACAGTAATAGAAAACATTTAATTAAACAATTAAAAATATTTAAACATAAAACAAAACTGTAAATCTGATTATTTGATTTGATTTGATTTTTTATTACAAAAATATTTAGAAATTCTAATGAAAAAATGAAATAAATTAAAATAAATAAAATATAATTAAAAGGTGGAAATTAATATACAATAAAAAAATTATTTTAAATACGCATTTAAATGATACTTTTTTAATAAAACTGCAGAAATATTTAGTCATTCCTACAAAATCAACAAAGAAATAAAAAGAAATACAATAAAATAAAATAAAAACAACTTAATTTGATGTACAACAAAATGCATTTAAAAAAATTAAATATTAGCTTAAATATAAATGTAGTTGAACTACCTTTATATATAAAAAAATAAATAATTTACATAAAAGCAATTTGGTTATAAAATAAAATTAATACAAGTGTAATAAAAATAAAAAAACTTTAAGATACATTTAAATTATTTAAATTTATATTAAACTTAACAAATAATGAACTTATTATTTTGAATGAAAAAATAGAAATGATGAACAAAAAAAATAAGCATAACAAAAAAAAAAATTATTCACAATAAAAATTTATTTTATATATATTTAAAAAGGTCTACATTTAAATAATGAAAGAAAAAAAATTAAGAAAAAAAAATAACTTTCCTATAAAAGCTTTTCAACACACACACTGATGTGGATTTTACTATGATTCTATACATCTAGATAATCAAGTCATTTCTGATGGACAAAAACTCACATCAATATGATATCTATTGTTGTAAATGTACACATAAGAAACGCATGATAACAATCTGAATTTCCTCTGAATAAATCTCAGCCTTTTCAAACTCAACATCTGTATTTCCAAAGCCGTTATTCACAGAATCAATATTTCATGGCCAATTTTCATAAGAGAATGACAGGAGATAATAGGGCTGCTGTGAGAGCAGATAATGGGGGTCATTTCTCTCGCTGAAGGCCGCTGGGTAAATTGTCTCTTCAGACGGAGACGTCTGAGGGTGAAGGTGCACTTTTTACTCCTGCGCTTTCATTTGCTGGGCTGGATCTACGTGAACACTATCAGTCAGTCAGTCTTTTGTTATGAACGCCCTGCGATGCTCCTCTCATCTACAACAATTCAGCAGGAGCTTCTCAGGTGACAAACTCAAGGCCTGATGCTCAATATTTTGAATAATAAGAAAAAAAACTATAGTCATCCAGCATGAAGTGGCAAGCTCCACGTGTTGCCACGGAAACAGGAATGTGATACACTGTATCTCTAACGCTGCTTTCAAAGAAGTTCTTAATAAAAACAACAACAGTCCGTTTAAAAACTACCAAGATAATCTAAGATATAATTATAAGATATAAACATATGGAAATTCAAATTCAAACAAATAGGTAAAATAATCAGCAGCACACCTTTGTTTGTTACATAACATTGGTTAATATTTATTAAACATTATTTATTAATTTAAATTATTAAATGGTTAAATATCAAAACAAAGAACAAGTAAATAAAATAGAGAAAATAAATAAATGTGATGCTGATTGTTTATGTAACAAACAAAAGCTATATTTGTTACATAATATAATTAGAGAAAAATTTAACTAATTCATTAATTATAAATTATTTACTACTACTACTAATAATAATAATAAATAAGTAATTATTACTAAATCATAATTAATTTATCTAATAAAGAAAAATCTGCATATTATAGAGCAAATAAATATTTATCTCATAATGATAAATTATTAAGTATAACTGAAATAATTATTTAATAAATAAATAAATCTGCAGCACATACATAGGTTTGTTACATATGATTAGAGAAAATAAAAATATTTTCAATTATTAAATATTACAAATTATTACATTTAACAAATTATTCAACAAATAGATGAATTAATACATACAAAAACAAATACTCCTAAAGTCTCCAGAATTGAATGCTTTGTTGCTGAATGTGTTATTCCCCAATGAGAAATAAGTACCTGAGTAATACAATTTCTCTTAGATATTCCGTCGTCTCTTTGGAGGCTGCAGATAACGCTCACGTGGCAGAAACTGAGTTTGACACCCCTGTCTTACACCGAACTTCACTTTCTCCAAATGTTTGGTGGATCTGCTGTCGCCAGCGCGAGTGTGAAAGTTTCCAGCAACTTCACGGCTGAAACTTTCTGAATGTTTCTTGAGCAAAAAGTGCACTTCCACCAAAAACTAAAGCAGAACAATTAGAAGTGTGGGGCGACCGATCCGGGACGGCCTGTCAAGAGCATCTCACACAGAAGAGCTCCTGCGCTTCGCATCTGACGGGGTTAAAATCCCGGGCTGTGGCATAAGGAGCTCAGGGAATCTCTCAGCACTGGCAGCAGGGTTTCTAACCATTAAACACCCTCTCGCAGTGTCACACGCAGCCGTCAACACGCCACGGCACGCTCAGTCACCAGAGAGACACAGCGCTCAAAAATAGCCTCCTAATTCACACCAGTGCTTTCACACGCACACCTTTTTAAACCTTGTAGCACATTTGAGATACGTGAACATTAAAAAAAACACCTTTTTAGTAAGGGAACAAAACTTTGCAGATGCTTTGTAACCTTCAAAATACACATCATTTCTTTTTTTTCAGATTTTTTACTATTATTTTTTAAGAGATAAAACTTGACTCGTGTTCGGGTCATTTTTGACCCAGATACCATTAGGTACCAAAACACTTCCTGTAAAATTATCTGTGAATTTAAGTTAGTGTCAAAAAACTTAATAACGTAGTATATAACTATATATGGCCATATCCCCATATTTCACACACTTTTAGGACTAAATGTTGTTGATATGAATATGTAAGCTTACTGACGAACCACTGCAGCATGAAAAACTGATCACTTTTAGTTTATGCAAGTGAAATGATTGTAGAGCAATATTTATGTTGTTTTGATGTTTTTGTTAGAAATAAATATGTAGGTTTCATACATTTGCAGTGTTTTTTTAAATAATCGTGAGTTATGCATAAATATGTATTTATTTACTATATGACAAAAAATTAATAATTCCGATATAATATCAAATATAAACAATATTTAAAAAATACAAGTCATTGCATTTATTTAGATATAATAATAAAAATAATAATGGACAAGTAAAATAAATCAATAGCCTATATATTAGTCTTATTAATACATATAACATGCTTATTAATACATGTAACTATTTATTTCAAATTGAAATGGAACATTTATATGAATTATAATAATAATAATAATAATAATAATAAAGACTAGTGTTCATTATATAACATTCAATATTATTAAAATGCAAGTCATTGCATTTATTTAGTTAATAATAAGTGAAGCATATATAATAACTGACTGAATATTTATCTTTTAAAAAAAAAACATTTAACTATTAATTAAAAATGTATTTATCTTTAACAATAATAATAATAATTCATCCACCATGTAAAATAGTCAATTTGCACACACATACACATATATATATATAAAATATTCTAATTAATAAAAAGGGGGTAAATGCAGTAGTAATATGCTAACATTCAAAAATTACATTTTTCTTTTAAAATTTTCTGATCAGATACAATATTATTTTGGCTTCAAAAATATTAGCCACACTGAAATATCTGTGCAGTTTACCCAGAATGCCCAGCTCCTGGGCTCCTTGGAAAGATTGAAACAAGGGAGATATAAAAACAAGGTGCATATAAAAGTCAATCGTGTGCATTAGTCACGCATGGCGTAATAAGAGCGGCAGCTTATGACTCGCTGTGGGGTCGTTAGCACACGCTAATATAAGACTGGAGATTAGCGAATTACACCAGACCAGAGAAAGAACAGCAAACACTGTCAGGAGACGCCAGACAGACTACAGCCGACAGAAATATCAACACAGTCAGATCATATGCTAACACCAAACACAACGTCTGCTGAAGCGTGGGATATCAACTTACTGCATTTACTGTTACACCATACAGTGATTTTACATCATATCCCACACCGCACTGAGAGAAACTCACAAAATACAAGAAAAATAACTGAAATTATACAATGCATTGTGAAAAACAATAATATGAATTGTATTATTATATAATATAATATAATATAGTCCAAGTAACCAATTTAATATAAAAGATACAAATGTTCAATATTATTATCAACCACAGCAGCAAAATTATAATAACACAATCCATGCAACCAGGTCATGTAAAAATAATAACAACAACAATAATAATATTTTTTCAATATTTGAGGATAAATATAATATAATATATTCTAATATTCTAATATAGTCAATTAGCCTAAATATAATATATATTTTTTAATTTGCTTTGTTTATTAATACATTTAACTAATTGGCAAAATTGACCTCTATTATTATCTATTAAAATTTATCTAAAAAAAGCAACAATAATGGTGATAATAATTTTAATAATAAATATAATTAAATAATAATAATCTTAACATTTTATCCAACAAGTATCCATTTGCCTAAAATTGTACATTATTCTTTCTAATTAATAGCAACAACAACAATATTAAACAACATTAAATCATAATTATTCTTAAAAAAAGAATACGTAATTAATTAAAACACTATTCAAAGAGAAAACTAGATATTTTTTTCTGACCGTTGGAAGATTGTTTTCTTGTTTTAAGTATTATTATTAGCTCATCAACCAAGTAATTATTCTAATTAATCAAACTTAACTTATGGAAAATTGGTGTCTTTTATTATATTGTAGTTGCGGCTGATTAACTCTTTCACCGCCAGCATTTTTAATTATTTTCACTAACATTTCATGTCCCTCAGAATATTTTGCTTTATGAATATCTGAAGATGCAATACATCAAAATAAAGAGCAGAGCCTCTGCTTTAATTTATTCCAGCTTCAAGCATTCTTATTTTTAATCAACACTTGTAAGTAGGCAAGTTTTATCAAAAAAAAGGCAACATTTGGAGCAAAAAGAGAAAATCAAGTTTTTATCTGGATCATATTCAGTTCAATGCTACACAGATGCAGATACGTCCTTTAACACTTCCTGGATCCACATTTCATTCAGTAGCATCAGGCAGTTTTCATTAATATGCTGTTTATTGTTGACGATCACATTGTTTTTCATTTGCATCTGTCTTCCTCGCCTGTGTTTTTGATCGGAACATTCTAGACTTATCCAGGAGACGGCCCGAGCGTGTAACAGCAAGAACGTTTGGCAGGGAAAGAGTTAATAAAGTCTCTCACACTAAAGCTGATGCTGAGACTCAAAAAGCAGGATCACTGTCTGTCATTAAAAGGTTAAAGCCTCTGAAACCAAGAGCTTTATTTTTATTCGTCCTTCAGGATGCCGCTGAAAAGTTATGAATTTTCATGGTCGTAAAATAAATATTACACAATCATTTTTATGGATGTTGGGGTCAGAGCTGAGACGAGGACATAATGAATCCTCCAAAGTCCATTTGGGTTTTAAACAGTGAAAACCAATAACGCTGAGAAACACACACTATCTTGATTTCCAGTCCAAATATCTAAACATTCTGAAATCAAGATGCATTTACTGGAGACGCAAGAAAAATATCATCATTATGTTTAATGTTTATGTGTAAAATAACAAGAAAAACCTGTCAATGGAGTCATAAAAAAATAATTCTAACTTCATTCAAAGAGAAAACAAAGATTATTTCTCTGACCCCACTAAAAGATTTTGTTCTTGTTTTTAGGCATTGATAATAATAATAATAATAATAATAATACAAACCATGTAACCACCACATATTACAAAATAAATCAATGTTCAATATTTAATAATAAGTAAATACAAATTTTCCACCAATTAATATAGTCCTATTAGCCTTTATAATAATTTAAGAATTTATTGACTTTGTTTATAAACAGATTTTTTATAAACATTTTATCTATTTTAATACCATTTATAAAATATATTATTATTTATCAAAATATTAACAATAATAAACATCATTGGATTATTATTCTAACAACAACAACAACAACAGCAATAATAATTTCATCCACTAAGTGAAATTGTCAGTTTGCCTATAAATATAATTATTATTTACTACAATTTTTAACATTGGTGTCTTATGACATTGTAGTTGCTGCTTTTTAATAAAAACTAAAATAAATAACATTAATTCATTTATTTTTAATACATTTTTTAGAAATCAAGACTTAATTCTCCAATAATAAATATATATATTGCTCTTTTGTTGATTTTGATTGCTTCTATTGTCCTCATTTGTAAGTTTCTTTGGATAAAAGTTTTTGCTAAATGACTAAATGCAATGTAAATGTAAAATCTAAATACATCTTGATTTAAGAATGTTTAGATATTTGGACTGGAGAAATACTGAAGAAGAAGCTTTTTTTTTATTTTTTGCTGTGCATCTTTTGGAACATGAACTATACACAATATATTTGCAGATAAACACAAGAATAATATACATCCAGATGATGAAAATCACCTTTCTGAGAACTGATCACAAGACTGAAATAAAGTGAAGCAACAGAAAGTGTTTCTGAATATACAGGCGTCAAGGCTATAGATGAGATGCAAATTCCAGCAGAGTTTGTGTTTTTCTTTTTTACTGTATGAGAAACATACATTATGTACATTTTGAAAGACTAGACTGTATTTACAACACACACTGCCTCATAAGAGTCTAAATGAATCAAACAGTCTGAAAGAGTCTGACTTTACAGGTTTATAAGGTCAAACAGCACAATAACTGAGCATTTCTATGATTGAATATTTCAATCAGCAGGTTATATGGACGTGATTTCAGGAGCACAAGCTGAACACTGAGAGCTGAACTAATGCCAGAGAAAGCTGTTACAGGAACATCGCTCTGAAATCTCATTTATAGACTCACTTCATATTGATTTTTATTGTAATCGTCAGAAATACTCGCACACAACCCTGATGAAGAAACAGAATTCATATACACTAAGGTTTAAAGTATGTAAGATGTTTTAATGTTTCTGAAAGAGTCTGTTCTGCTCACCAAGGCTGCGTTTATTTGATAAAAATACAGTAAAATTTTTAAATATTATTAGAATTAAAACATCTGTTTTCTGTGTGAATCTGCGTTAAAGTGTAATTTATTTCTGTGATGCTCCGCTGTATTTTCAGCATCATTCCTCCAGTCTTCAGTGTCACATGATCTTCAGAAATAATAAAAATATGATGATTTACTGCTCAAGAAACATTTCTGATTATCAAATATTATCTGATTATCAAAACATTAATATTTTTGTGTAAACCGTGATTAGGGCTGGGATAAATGATTATTTTTTAAACGATTAATCTAGCGATTATTTTTTCGATTCATTGATTAATCTAACGATTAATTTTTTTTCAGACCGATTCGATTTCGATTATCTCCCCATTAATTGACTACTAACAATTTATACATGTTGATTTACATATCTGAATGAAAAAAACATGAATTCCTTAACATTGCAATATATGTTTATTGCTCTTAAAATTACAAAATAAAAGACTGACTAAGAATGCATTACTTTGCAATTGTATAGAGATAGCGTTCAATAAAACCTTGAAGCCTTGAAAACACATAGCTTCACAAAAATACTTGTTTAGAGCAATTGAAAGAATACAGTAACCAATGTAAACTTGAGGGCTTTAAGCTAATATAGAGTGCTTTTACAAAAAAAAAATAATAATAATAATTAACAGTGGGAGCCAGCAGCCTGTCATGGAGAAAAAAAAAAAATCTCTGAATGCTCCACGTGAAACTTTGGCGTTCCGCCCTTTTTCTATCGTGTCTAATGATTTTGGTTAATATGCACGAGGGAGAGAGAGAGAGAGAGAGCAAGACAGCGCTCGTGTAGATTGAAGACTGTGAGTGCGCGTGAAACTTTGGTGTTTTTCTATCGTGTTTAATGATTTTGATTAATATGCACAAGGGAGAGAGAGAGCAAGAAGCGCTCGTGTTGTTTGAAGACTGTGAGTGCGCGCGCAGCCGGGGCTCTCTCTCGTACGCGCCCTGTCAGGCGCAGCACAGATCACTCACCGATCAAATAAGGCTTTGACAGCCGCCAAAAAAAAAGATCATTGCAGAAAAAACCCTGCATTGGTTATATAATGTTGGACAGAATGTTGATCCGGCCATCACGTATATTCAGCGCACATAAGGTAAACGTTTTGCAAACGTTTTTTAGAGAAATAAAAACAGGTCGACGAATCGATGCACATATTTTGCGTCGACGTATTTTTTGCGTCGCCGTCATCGATGACCTCGACGCGTTGTCCCAGCCCTAACCGTGATACATTGTATTTTTCAGGATTCAAAGATGCATAGAAAGATCAGAAGAACAGTATTTATTTGAAACAGAAATCTTTTGAATCATTAACGTTTATTGTACACCTACTGTTGTTTATATTTTATCATTATGCAATAATAACTCTAATTTAAAATTAATAAGTATATGAATGCATAAACAGCAAATATTAGTATGAATTAGTACAAGTCATATAATAATCAGGATTACTGACATAAGTGGCTTTTGTTATTATATTTTTATAATTGCATACAGAATTCATAATAATAATGTATAATTATTAACAGTAATTTAATTTACATCAGATCATTTATTTTTCTTTTTATTCTAGAAAATCAATGCAACTTAATGCAATTTATTTATAATTATAAAATAATTATTCTAATGCATAATTATTAAGTATTATAATTCATAATTAATATTTATTAACAAGTACTACTTTAAATAATAAAGAACAAAAATCTAAAATACAGTAAAAATGTTGAAGTATTATGTGAATTTTGTATATAAAATATGATATTTTGAAGACTAACAACAGTTAGTTAGACAAAATCTTCTGGTCCCCATTAACTTTCATATTATATATTAAAAAAAAGAAGAAAAAAAGCTATGGAAATCAATGGGGAGCATTGAGCTGCTCAGATACCTGCATTTTTCTAAATCATATCATATCATAACATATCTTCAGCACATGAACTTCATAGTAAATGATGAACTGTCTCTTTAAGAGCTTTATAAAGCAATGAGAAACACTTCCTACATCAAATGTTGTGTGTCAATCAAACTCACATTCATTTCTCATGAATTAGAAACACGATCGAGTTCGTCATCATCTTTAAAAACCATTAACAAACTACACAAGAAAACATGACCCCAAATACATAACCCCACAGGGTTGATGTGGACAAAAATGTCACGGTGTTGAAATAGTTCCTGAGCTGAAATCACGGCTGTGAAAACATGAAAAATCAGAAATCACAAGCGAGAGGATCTGAACACAAATAACATGTGTTCATGCATTTACAACCTGAATTCCGGAAAAGTTGGGACGTTTTTTAAATTTTAATAAAATGAAAACTAAAGGAATTTCAAATCACATGAGCCAATATTTTATTCACAATAGAACATAGATAACGTAGCAAATGTTTAAACTGAGAAATTTTACACTTTTATCCACTTAATTAGCTCATTTAAAATTTAATGCCTGCTACAGGTCTCAAAAAAGTTGGCACGGGGGCAACAAATGGCTAAAAAAGCAAGCAGTTTTGAAAAGATTCAGCTGGGAGAACATCTAGTGATTAATTAAGTTAATTGATATCAGGTCTGTAACATGATTAGCTATAAAAGCTTTGTCTTAGAGAAGCAGAGTCTCTCAGAAGTAAAGATGGGCAGAGGCTCTCCAATCTGTGAAAGACAGCGTAAAAAAATTGTGGAAAACTTTAAAAACAATGTTCCTCAACGTCAAATTGCAAAGGCTTTGCAAATCTCATCATCTACAGTGAATAACATCATCAAAAGATTCAGAGAAACTGGAGAAATCTCTGTGCGTAAGGGACAAGGCCGGAGACCTTTATTGGATGCCCGTGGTCTTCGGGCTCTCAGACGACACTGCATCACTCATCGGCATGATTGTGTCAATGACATTACTAAATGGGCCCAGTAATACTTTCAGAAACCACTGTCGGTAAACACAATCCGCCGTGCCATCAGCAGATGCCAACTAAAGCTCTATCATGCAAAAAGGAAGCCATATGTGAACATGGTCCAGAAGCGCCGTCGTGTCCTGTGGGCCAAGGCTCATTTAAAATGGACTATTTCAAAGTGGAATAGTGTTTTATGGTCAGACGAGTCCAAATTTGACATTCTTGTTGGAAATCACGGACGCCGTGTCCTCCGGGCTAAAGAGGAGGGAGACCTTCCAGCATGTTATCAGCGTTCAGTTCAAAAGCCAGCATCTCTGATGGTATGGGGGTGCATAAGTGCATACGGTATGGGCAGCTTGCATGTTTTGGAAGGCTCTGTGAATGCTGAAAGGTATATAAAGGTTTTAGAGCAACATATGCTTCCCTCCAAACAACGTCTATTTCAGGGAAGGCCTTGTTTATTTCAGCAGGACAATGCAAAACCACATACTGCAGCTATAACAACAGCATGGCTTCGTCGTAGAAGAGTCCGGGTGCTAACCTGGCCTGCCTGCAGTCCAGATCTTTCACCTATAGAGAACATTTGGCGCATCATTAAACGAAAAATACGTCAAAGACGACCACGAACTCTTCAGCAGCTGGAAATCTATATAAGGCAAGAATGGGACCAAATTCCAACAGCAAAACTCCAGCAACTCATAGCCTCAATGCCCAGACGTCTTCAAACTGTTTTGAAAAGAAAAGGAGATGCTACACCATGGTAAACATGCCCCGTCCCAACTATTTTGAGACCTGTAGCAGAAATCAAAATTGAAATGAGCTCATTTTGTGCATAAAATTGTAAACTTTCTCAGTTTAAACATTTGCTATGTTATCTATGTTCTATTGTGAATAAAATATTGGCTCATGTGATTTGAAAGTCTTTTAGTTTTCATTTTATTAAAATTTAAAAAACGTCCCAACTTTTCCGGAATTCGGGTTGTACAGCATTATTGGGTCCGTTCAGTTTATGGTAAGAATAATGCATTTCTGAGGAGTTTTCTGATACTTTTGTTCATATGTGTAACTCAGTATTTTAACTCATTATAAAAGCAGAACGATAGAACGAAAACTACTGATTCAGTGGTGAAATAATTGTCATGATAATTGCTTGTTCACAAGATTGTAGGAGTGAAAATCACATAATCTGACACGGTGACTGTCTGAACCACACTTATTGCAAATTATTGCATGCTTAAATGCATTCATTTTGACAGCAGTAATTATTAAAATAATACATTTAAAAAAAAAACACACATTAACTGTAATAGCTTGTGTATTAAGATGAGTAAAAATGGGGATGATGTTTTTCTACAGCACTTTTGGATGCATTAGTTACAAATAAACGTACCTAACACTGCCAACAGAAAAACAGCTCTTCGTGGAAGCAGAAAGAGATGCTTCAGATGTGAACGTCACACAGTTCGTCCATTTCCTGCGCACTACATCACAAGAGCATTACTGCTGCTGATTAAAAGCAGAAAAACACGGCACGACGAGAAGAGAACTAACTCCTTTAATAAAAATAATAAATGCTAGAGAGGCATTTTTCATTTTTGTAAGAGCAAGTCATTGTTACACTGCAGAGCTGGAACAGATGCTGTGTCTGAAATGGCTTTTAAACTCATTTACAGATGCTTAAACTATAACCTGATACTGTCATGAGATTAATGTCATCCTATATAAAGTACACCTATATATATAGTGCACTGCTAATATATGACTGGTGTCTTGTTTTTCACTACAAATATATAAACATACTTAAACCAGGATAAATTTACTTGCATTTAGATGTTAGGTCTCGTTTACTGAAAGATTTGTCAAAATGAAGCAAATTTATGCTTTAAACGAGAAAATATTATTTACTACTTGGGTCATAAAAAAATCTTAATTCAACAAGAAAAAAAGATTATTATTTTTTGAGCTCATTGGCAGATATTTTTTTCTTGTTTTAAAGGTGCCATGTGCAAAAATTGAGGTAAAAATATCCAAAAAATGACCTACACGCATCAAAAGAATGAGAAGAAATAAGGGCGATGATGTCATTAAAAAAATGTCAAGTTATAGTGCTGCAGAGATATCAACCTTAATTAGCATTAGCATTACTAGCCCCGGCCCGACAGGTGTCGTAATACCAGTTTCGGCCATGGGAGGCGGTATGCGGGCAACATAACCACCAGCCAACCTGCAATACACGAATAACTCGCACGGCTTGTGGGCGTAATCTAACCTGATGTCAATCGTGTGGAAATACAGCCCACTACTTCGTTTCAGTTCAGGGAAGAGAGCGGAAGGGTGACTGAAGCCCTTGGCAAGAGACCACCACCCGCTACAGGGAAACAACCGCGCTCGGAATCACAAATCAAATCCGATAAGAAAAGGAGCCGAACCAGAGTAAACATCGGCACTGCTTTCAATCGCTGGAGACAACTGATGGACCTGAAAGAAATGAGGTTCAACACCGAACTTGCAACATTTCTTTTGGATTGGTAAGTTAGATGCTGTTAGTATTTCGCTAGAACTTTGTTTTATATGTTTGTGTATTTTTTTTCCGGGAAGTTATAACATAGAAATGTATCGAAGGCTGTTCTATAAACGTGCTAATGTTAGCGATGGCTAACCGTAACTGCGTTTGATAATTAGCTAGCTATAACTTACCCATTTTTTTTATATCATAACTAACCTGCTCTGTCTAACTTAGTCTGTTGGTCTCCGTGTCCTCTTTGCTTCGTGGTTTTTCTGTACGTGAGAAAATTGATGTGTTGCATGAAAGCGTGTGAAAAGAGTCAATAGCGTGTGTCTCACGGTGAATGCTTGAGAGTTGGCAGCTCTGGTTACGTTGGTTGGCGCTAGCTTGGTCAACATCAGCTGTCTGATGTTGACAGAATGCTGTCTGTCAAATTAATTTAATTAAAATAATGTGTATATACAACTCAAAATGTAATATGAACAAAACGAATATGAACATATTCACTGGTATAGGTGAAGGGGAGTAGCTTGAAGATGTCATGTTTTAAAATCACTTGACATCACCCAACGTTCCTCTGGGCTTCAGCTATGGCTGTAGGGTTGTTGTGAAGGTAGGGGCGGAGCATAGAGACTATGCCGTTTCTCGTTTGTTACTCTAGAGTAGACCAATTCACGTTATTGAGGCATACTGCCCCCATCTGGTATGGAATGTGGAGTATGACTTGATTTTTTTGCCAGACATGACAGATGGCACCTTTAAGCAAAAACTCAATTGATTTTGAATAATATCCAAAAAAAAAAAATCATTTTGTTTCTTCAGTAAATCTATCTTGATTTAGTGATTTAACTAAAAAACAAGAGAAATATACTGAGTACTTTTTCTCTCTTTTTTGCAGTGTAAAATAAAAAAAAAACAAGAATGTCACAACAAAAATCATATTTTTGTGTTGTTCTCTAGTACAAATATTGAGAAGCAGATTTCTTTACAAAAAAAAAAAAAGATCAAAATTAAGCACATTACAACAAGAATAAATATCTGCCAATGAGCTCAGATAAATAATCTCTCTTTCTAATTGTCTCTGAATTAAATACATGTTTCTGACCGCATTTGCAGGGTTTTTTTCTTCTTTTGTTTGTTTGCTTGTTTTCAACAAATTCACTTAATTGTAATACATTTTTCAAAAACTTAATATCAATAATATTTGTAATATTTTTAATCATTTAAAAAAAATGTATTCATGTAATTTCGCTTCTAATAAGGAAATGATTCTTGAGTTATGAATGTTTAGATATTAGTACTAGAAAACAAAACAAGAAGAACTATTTTTTTCAGTGTAAAATAAACAAAACAGAAATTAATTACAGGAATATTGCAACAAAAATTGCTATTAATTATTGCTCTTAATATTGTAATAATAATTCTAATCGTTGATTTATAGAATGCATTGCAAAAAAATGCATGTATTAAAATAAATCTCTGATGCAATATGAGACTTTTCTCACGCTTTAACTTAAATCTCAACACTGATTTAAGTTTAATTGTACAGAGGACCACATTTGTCCGTTTTTTCTTGAATTTGGAGGCATTTTTGCTCTTTCTTTGCCCTCAAGCACCTGTGATGTCCACGAATAGAGATTTAAATGAGCGGCTCATACCTCAAATCATCCTAAAAAATACTAATAAAATCATTTTATTGCAGTGTAAAATATGTATTGTTAATTATTGCTCTCTATATTGTAATAATGATTATCAGTGTTGATTAATAGAATGCATAAAATGGTTAATGCTGGAAAAAACGATAAATCTTTGATGCAATGCGAGCAATTCGACTCTTATTTAATTTTCACATTTCACTTAAATAGCAACACGTGTATTAGATTTAAGGTAATTGTGCATGAGAACATTTCTGTTCCTTTTTCTTGAAATTGGAGGCATTTTTGCTGCATTTTTTGCCCCAAGCACAACTAGAGATTTAAATGAAAGACTAAATCCAGCCAAGAACGCGGAAGCAAAAATCAACCTCCTTTTATCCAACGGATCCAGAGGAAATCCACCAATCATTCGATTAGCAGCAGGACGCGAGAGATCGGTGTATTTAGCGTCCCTCAGAGGAGCGCTGGTGTCCGTCATTCATCTTCTTTAAACCCTCGGATATTCAGGGTGCATTGCAGGCCATCATTAGCGTAGGGTTTTGATGTCGTGGTCATTCATCACGGGTCGTGATTACCGTCCCCCCGAGTTCTGCTGACGTTAAACAAACGCTGCAAGGAGTTCAGAGCGATTCGAAACATTACTGAACCACTTATGTGTAATTATCTCAAGTGGGCTGAAATACATTAGACATACCGTGAGGAACACACGTGATCCGGAGAATCCAGAGAACATGGGATTCATCATAGCTCAACACTATAAATACAGCTGGTGAAGCTAACAGAAACATCTGGTAGTGGACTTACTGCAGCAAGAATAAGATTTCAGGACGTTTGAAGGCTTTAGAGGTTGATGAAGCATCACATGCGTCCTTCAGTCACTTTAACTCACTGCTGCCAAAGAAACACTAAAGTGACTTTCAGAGACGCGGCTCGTTTCTAGACCTGCAGAGATGAAGCGAGGATGTTCTGAGCGTCCGAGATGACCGCTGCTAGTTCAGTACGAGCCGATGTGGATTCACATTCACAAGCATGCTAATACGCTGATATGGTGCCTAAAAAACGTATTTGTGCTGTTTAATATTTTGTGTAAACTGTGATGCACAGAGAAATTAGTACTTTTTTTATTCATCAAGGACGCATTAAATTGATCAAAAGTGACCGTAAAGAGATTCATAATGTGACAAAAGATTTCGGTTTCAAATAAATGGTTATCTTTTGATCTTTCTGTTCATCTGTGAATCCTGAAAAAAAAATGCATCACAGTTTCCACAAAAATATTAACTGTTTTCAATATTGATAATAATCAGAAATGTTTCTTGAGCAGTAAATCATCATATTTTCATGATTTCTGAAGATCATGTGACACTGAAGACTGGAGGAATGATGCTGGAAATACAGCGGAGCATCACAGAAATAAATTACACTTTAACACAGATTCACACAGAAAACAGCTTTTTTAAATTTTAATCTTTTTTTTTATTAAATATATAGATATATTTATTTATTTATTTACACATATCTGAGAGAAGCTATTGGTGATGACCAAAGTAAATATAAAATAGATTTTAAATCAAATAAAATGTATGTGGAACTGCTGAAATTAAATAAGACTTACTTTATTTTTAATATCCACTCATAATTCAACATCTAATAATAAACATGATGCTGCTTCACCATGAAATTAGACAAAAACATTTAGGATTTTGAAAAAAAAACCATATAAATAAATTATATATATAAAAAAATATATAAAAGTTAAAAAAAAAAATAAATAAATAAAATAAAATGAAATAGCAAAAGCTGCCCTATCACAGCAGTAGTTCTAGGATGAAGGAATCTATAACAAGAAAAAAAAAAAATTATAAAATAGTAAAAGCTGCCTTATCTTGGCAGTAGTTTTAGGATTCTGTAGCGATCTATAACAAGAAACTAAATTAAAAATATATATATAATAAAATATAATTAAATTAATTTAAAAGCCTGCTGCTTGTCCAAAGTCTTATGATTTTAAATAAAATAAAATAAATTTAAAAGCAGTGTAATTCACTACTGCTTCACCATGACAGTAGTTACGCCTGAAAGGTAAAACAGACTCCTAACTCTACTCAACTACACCGGTCAGGTTATTTATGTCATTACGTCTCGCTGCTGACCGTAAGTGGCACAGCTGCATGTAATGACGTCTAATGCTTCTGGACTGGTGCTGATTTTTTCTCCAGCTGGTGTCCATGGAAAGACAGACCAGTCATGTGGTCAGTGTTTGGGCAGGAGCTCAACTCGATTAAGTGCCACACCGCAACACTCTTTTAAGAGCACCACTGACCCCAAAATCTACTCTTCCACTTAAAAACACTGAAGCAAATCTCGGTGTTCCTGTTGTTCGGTGGGAGGAGAGCGGCTAATAAAAGCCAAATGTGTTTTCATTACTCTGAGCTGAAGAACAAGCACAGGAACGGCTCATTGGAGGAGTTTTGCCCCGTCGCAACGCAGTTACTGTACATCTAACATCACGTCTGGCAGCGCGTTTGCTCGGTGTAATCGCTCCGCTCTGTCCTTCAGTCTCAGCGGGCAGTAATTAGCCGAAGCACGGCGTGATTCAGCATGTGAACACATGCAGCTGTCGAGGGATCAGAGGCTTTATCTGCCATCATTACTGCATGATCTGGACCACATACTGCTGGAGCTCAAGCACGGGACTGACAACACGCATTAATACTGCTTCAATGGACTGAACGGACAGAAACACAAACTCAACTAACACACGACACGAGCACCGTCCTCCAACACAGTGGAAGAGTGGAAGAAAAATCTGAGAGAGACATTTAAAAGTCTAAAACTGGACATGTATAGATTACAAAGGTGTACCATTTATTTCAAATAAATAAATGTAAAAGACTGCAGCTATCTTAAAGTTTGAAAATAAAGCATTTTGGTAAAAATGTATCTTTACATCATTACTGCTTCAGTAATACAGTAATTACAATGCAAATGCAAATAAATAAATAAATAAAATAGAATAATTTTAATCACTAAAATTAGGTTTTAGGATTTTGTAAAAGAAAAGAAAATGAATGAATGAATGAATGAATGAATGACTGAATAAATAACAAAATAAATCAAATAAAATGTAAACGTTAAAGAAAAAAAAATAAAAGAAAAAAAAGTTTTAGGGGGAAAAAAATAAAATGAAAAATATAAATAAAATAAAATATAATAATAATAAAAACATTTTTTTTTAAAGAAATATATGTTTAATATATATAATTATGATAAAAATATAATTAAATAAAATGTAAAAGCCAGATTCCTAACAATGACAACAGGGCAAAGTTTTAGGATTTTGAAAAATAAAAATAAAAATAAATAAAATGTACGTTTTAGGAGTTTGAAGAATAAATAAAATAACTACTACTTCACCATGGCATAAAAGCAAAAACCGAGTGAGAAGACTAAAGGTTAAAGTTCATGTCCGTTCTAGCGCCCCCTGTATCTCTGAGAATGAAGGGTTCACGTTTTGGTCCGCATCCAAACTCATCTCAGTCTTACCGTGATCTGTAATCTTGCAGGACACCAGATAGAGCTCCTTCAGACTCCGACCCTCCTTCGCGATGATCTCTACACACCTGCCAACACACAACAGAGAGACGGACAGGGTCAAAGGTCAGGAAAGGTCTACGGTCATCCGCACACGCTCAGATCAGCGGCTCGTTAATCAAAGCAGGTGTAATTCCATCACCTGAACGTAATTACATCACACTCTCCTGAAACCCAATCATTAAATGTGACTCGCCGCCAGCCCTTTCTTCTCCACTGATCCCATATCAGCACCTCAAAAGCATTTAGGAAGAAAATTAATAATTTAATTGAATCGACTTTGATTAAAAACTAAAAGGGCTTTCAGATGGGAAAAGCCTCCGTGCTAAAACTACTAATGCCAAGACTTCAAAGACATACATGATGGAGAAGAACAGGAGAATCACAGCAACCCCTGTATGAACAGAACTGTCTGTTTGACCCCACTGACCTTTAGTGCAACATTCATCCTCCAGAGAGAAGCCTTCAGATCTACAGCCATCACATTTGCATTCATGCATTTGACAGACGCTCACATCCAGAACAATAATGCATGCAAGAAAGCTTGGTTTATAGAGTACATACACATATTCAACATACAATCAGTGAACGGAAACATTAAGAGAAAATTCTAAATACAAGACTGATTTCATTAATTTAATGCATCTCTGGGAATAAGGGAATATGACGATTTTTGATCTTGGACGATTCAAACGTGTCCACGATCTGCTTTTATAGAAATATGGTAATTTATGTAGAGCGCCACATACATTCACATCAAATGTTAACTCTTGTCGGTTAAACATTTCATTTGCGTGCTGTGACGTGCACTTTTTCTGAGTATGTTCAGGTGAAGCGTGCACACACTAAAAATTATATCGAAAAGCACATGATTACCGGACTAAGATATATTTCACGTCTGACTGCGCTAATACTGTCAAAAACACACAAGTGTTACATATAATCACAGCTGGTTATGTCTAAAGTCAACGTAAAGAGTCGAGAGAGAAACGGATGCGTGTAGGTCTTAAAGTGACAGCAGTCTAATAGCACTAAATATGCTACTGCCTGTGATTAAAGGGAGAGTTCACCCAAAAAATTTTATTCTTTCATTATTTACTCACTCACATATTGTACCACGCCTATATATTTTTACAAAATAATAAATTAAACCAAACAGCTGCTGGTCTTTGAATTATTCAAAATAACTTTTGTGTTCAACAGAAGAAAAAAACTCATTCATGTAATAAGAATCAGTCTATCATCTATACAGTTAAGTGTACATAGTGTTTTATTTTCATATTTGTTCATTCAGTTTCCGAATGCTAATGCTAAATACAGCTACTGTACCTGAAAGATAAAGCACTGTTTGTTTTCTTTATTTCTTCACCTTATAAGGCTTTGTTTTAAAAATAGAGAAATTTGTTTGGCTGTACTGCTTAAACAACTTTTTAAAATAGTAAAACCAATATAAAGATTTGTTATAAAATCGTGAATCGAGAAACTGAAATCTCTTTTTACACAAAATAGACATTTCTGTTTCCCACAACATATCGCGTTACTAAATACAAAGAGGACAAACATAATAAAATAACATAAAAATAAAGTGGTAAAAGCTAACAAACAAAGAAACTTGCTAAAGCATGCAAAGTTTTAGGACTTTTTATTTTTTCAGTTTGGTTTCAGTTAACAATAAATTATTTTTGAGAAATATTTGAATTATAGGAATATTAACATTAAAATCTTAATATTTAGAAATGTTTTATTGGTTTTAGCTTTTATTAAATGTAATATAGCGATGCAGCTCTTGCTGATCGTCTGAAATCACTCTCATTATAACGGTTCGCCCTCGGTTACCTCTCCTCTCTAATTCCTCTTCCTGCATCGCCACGGCGACCATGACTCAAGGCCGTGATGTCCAATAAAGGGACATTAAAGTAGTTTCCATGACGACAAAGACACTCCACAGTCAGCCAATTAGGCTGAGAGCAGCGGCGGGCGAGCGAGGGATGGTCAGACAGCGAGAGAGAGACTACGAATCAGGAAAGATGTGTAAAAGCAGGCCGGAGCGGATAATCAAACAACTGATGATGATGATGATGAAGATGCATCTTCATCAGGGCTCAAACACGCCTCTGCATTGTTTGTGTGTCATTAGCGTGTTTACTTTAATCAGAGCGGCTGATTGTTGACTGACAGGATTGGGAATCAAAGTCCAGCATTGGAAAGAGACTCGCAGCAATGGAAACATGGCACTCTTGTGATTAACAAAAGTTAATTTTGTTTATATTTATATCAAAACAATGTGATTATGATGATTCAACAGCTGCATTTAATCACCTTCACTAACTCACCAGTAACCAAATACACACATAAACAACTTACACTTTGTCTGACCTGCTGTCTCTCCTGTTGCTTACAAGCTTGTTGATTTAAGATCGCTTTTCAGTCTCAACTCTATGAGCACAACCAGAGTTATTATAGTTAACTAAAACCATAAAAAAATATATACTTGAAATAAAAATTAACATTAACATAAATAAAAACGTAAACTTATTTTATTTTAGCTAGCAGCCAAAGCAACATTTCTCAATTTAACATTTTAGTTTAAATTGATGTAAAAAAGAAAAAAAAAATACTTAAACGGACTACTAAATAAATACTAAAAATTACAAAAACACAGATTACTAAACTTTAAGTAAAATTAAAATAAAAAAGGAAGATTTAGAAATACAAAATAATTCTAAATATTAATAAAAACTATTGAAGTATCTCAAAGATACAAAAATAACATTAAACACAATACCTTTATTTCTCACTATCTCTTCATGACAGCTCTAGCATTTCTTTATTATGTTTAATGAAATTAATAAATATAAATCAATAATTACATAAATATTAATAAACAAATTAAGAGACATGATTAATAAATAAATTACTATATATCTAAGTGTGTGTGTACGTACGTATATACATATATAACTATTTTTATTCATTTATTATGAATGTAACTTTTTTACATTAAATAAAAATAAATAAAATTAAGCACATAAATGAATACACATAATAAAGAGAATAAATAAATTCATTTATATGTGTAATTATATTTACTCATTATTTATTATTTGTTTATTTAATTATATTTAATCTGATTTATTTTGGAGTGGACTATCCCTTTCAAAAATAATAAGATGTAAAAAAGACATCTTTCAAAAATAATATAATAATATTTATTAAAATTATTATGTATGTATTTATGGATAATTACTTACATATACTTATATATGAATTATTACTTGCATATAATTTATATTTTATAAAATGTAATTACTTAATTTTTATATTTATTACAATTAATATTTAAACTGATTACTATTAATACACTCTAAATGTAAATGAAATATAGTAATTAAATACAGATTTATAAATTATTTATAAATGATAAAAAAATATATAACATTCATATTTATTATTCTTATTACTAAGAATATATATATATACATATACATATATATATATGTATATATATATACATATATATACATATATATATATATATATATATATATATATATATATATATATATATATATATATATACATATATATGTTCCTCATGTACATACTATGTACTTATTATAGAAATTACAATTATCCCCATGTATACAAATATTATTATACAGATATAATATACAAATATTGAAAATATAACATGGTAATGTTTGATTTATAATACATCTTACATTGCTTTATTTTTAATATTTTGTATAATTTATATTGTATTGTATATAACAATAATTAGAAATTATCTTTATAATTAATATAACATCAATAAAATATAATCACCTTTACATAATAATTATAATAATATTTATTAATTGTAATGTTTATTTATAAATTATTACTAGCTACTATATTCTATAGGTGAACAAAACAAAATACAGATATACAAAAAATGAAATACAAATTTAAAAAGAAAATTATATAACATTGTAATATCTATTATCAATGACCACTATTTAATATACATAAATAAATAATAAATCAAATATAAATTAAAAAATTGAAAATAACAGTCATCTTGTTTTTTATTAAAGTTAACATTACATCGCTACATTTTTTTATATTTTGTATGATTTAGATTTTATTTTATATAACAATAATCATAAATCATCTTTATAATAAATATAAAATAAATAAAACAGGGATATTTTCCACTTCCAGCAGTGTGACCTCCGTAAATAAATGTAGAAATTAAACTCTTCTAAAGCACATAATGTATAAATATGTCTAAACTCATGCAGATCACAAGACTGAATGTGAAAGCAGACTTTGAATGCGTTTCACAGATGGAGAAAAACTCTGGTAATATTCAGACGCAGCAGGAGCAACGCTGCCATCAATTTTTGATAAGAAACATTAGTGTTGCTCTTCACATCTTCACAAGAAGACAAGACCAACACAACAATAAAAGCCGCACATAAAGAGCCCATTTATCACAAAACCAGACAGACGCGAACCCATAGACAGGTCACGACAGAAAAGAGGAATTCACTGAGAAAACCCTTTTAAAGACAAACTCAAGGCTGCGCTTCCTCCATTCAACACAAACTACCTGAAGCACCATTATAACACAACAAAACCCGTCAAATATGTGTCTGACAGACTGAGAACTCAAACTAAACTTGACGGAGAGGACCGCTCAAGGTCTGGAGCGAGCGAATATCAATATATACGACTGCAGTCTTAATGAAATGGAGGGGCGGATCAGACTTTCCTGCTGTAAATTTCTTTTATACCTCCTAATAAAGCCTTTTGTACATGACTGGAAGTATCTGACTCTTGTGCATTGTTCACACAGAAAAGGAGTTTTTATAACAGAGAACTAAATGAGCAAGAGCTTTTTATGCAATATTCACTATACACTGAAAAAAAAAAAAAAAGTCAAATTTACGGTAAAAAAACGGCAGCTGTGGTTGCCGGAATTCTGCCGTAAAAAATCGTTAACAGCATTATGTTTTACAGATTTAACTTAAATTTACAGTTAAATTTCATTAACTGATGTAATGTTAATATACCAACCTATTGAAGTACTGAAATCGGTTTTGTACCTCTGTAATACACCAATAGCCACCAAATGCAGGAGCTGATGAGAAAGTCACGTGATGAACCAAAGCCCATCACAACCAGCTTTTAAATAATAACATGCATAGAAGGTGCACAGTGTCATTCACACAAACACTAATCACCATCATGGTGAGTCTCTAACTGAAATATGCAATAAACATTAATTTAACAACATTATATATAACATACATCCCTAATAAACATAACAGATAATAAAAAACTAAGAAACGGTTATTTCAAAGAAAAAACATTAAATTCAAACAAAATTTAAAATGTAACGCAGATAATTTTGGCAATGTCAGTTTACGTTTTTTTCCTGGTAAATTTTACAGGAACTTACCGTTAACCATAACAGGTTTGTACTGTAGCATTTGTAGTTTTTTACCGTTAAAAACACTGTAATATTTTACAGTGTATTTCAACAATCTTTGGGATAAAATCAACAGGGGAATTATTCTAAAAATTCCTTAATGCTAAACACTTAGAATAAATATCATCATATCAATTATACCAATAAGAAAACTACATTTCACTCTGCACATTTTGTTAAAATTAAATATGAGAAATGCAAAAATCAATAAATGAACAAATCTGAAATAATCCTGCATAAATGTGACAATGAAGAAGTCTTATTATAGTATTGGGATACTATAATGATTTTTTAATGAATATTTTGAATGATTTTTTATGTTTATTTTCTGTTTTCATTTTACTTTTGAAGTCTAAGTAATTACATTATTTATTTATTTACTGTCTACAGTTTTATAGTTTTATTTCTGTTTAGTTATTTTATTGCATCAAGCTAAACTTAAAGAAACATTTATTTTTTTGTAATTCTGTTGTCAATGCCATTCATTTTTTAATATCTATATAGTTTTTATAAATTTCAGCTTTAGTAATTTTAGTATATCCAGTTAAACTCGAGAAACTAATTTGATTTCATTTCAGTTAAAGCTTATTTCAAGAAATACATTATGTTATGGTTTAAGTTTTAGTTAATAACAGTATAATAATTCTGCAATGAAGGACATCTAATGTTTACATGTCAAAAATATGCAGTTAAAATATTCTACAATGCATCAATGGCAGACAAAATTTGTGTTATTGTGAATATTTCCCAAAAAGAAAGTTCTGGTTCATTTAAAATAAGCTTAACTGGAATAAGTCTTCAGATGATGAAGAGCTGGAGAAAATGAGGTGAAATAAGGAAGAGAAGGAGGTAAGAGCTTGTCATTTTTAGAAACCCTGACAGAGAGCAGGTTCTTCAATTATACAGCCTGCTTTTAATTACACCAAATATGCCTCAGATGTCGGGCCACGATAAAACGAACATCCGCCCATTTCACTACAAGCTCTGTGAAACTAATTATTGTTAATGACATTCATAGTTTCAACAGCACACACACACACACACACACACACAAAAATGTTTTAAGCTGCATAATCAACAGGTAAATGAACAATTATTATTATTCTATTTTTTTAAATATAAGCATTAAATGTTATAATTTCCACTGTCTCTGCTGGTTAACAATGAAAACAGATGTCCTAAAAATTATGAAATAATAATAATTTAATAAAAATAATAAAATACAAATTCTTAGTCATTTAAATCATTTAATCAGATAAAAGATTACATTTATTGCTGTGTCGTATTTAAGATAAATGGCAAAGTGCAAAAAATAAATAAATTACTAAGTAAATTTAAACCTTTTAATAACATTATGTTAAACATACTTTTAAGTTTCTTTTAATTTTGCAGTCAAATGTGAGGCTGAATATATATATTTTATATGATTAAATATTAATCTATCTACAAATGTAGAATTAAGCTCTGCTTCTCTGACTAATAAATAACTAAATAAAAATAAAATAAAACAACAGATCATGCAAATAGCACCACAAAGTATTTCACTCTTCCCATAAAGCTCAAAAGAAGCATTGAGATGTTTTCAAATGGATCTGGTAGTTTCCCGTTTGGCCTGACTAAACTTTTATTGTATTTCAGTGTTAGTCACTTATTAAACTGGACATCAAGAGCCCGTCATCTGTATTTCTGCACTGGGAATATCAGTAATGAACAAAAACGGCTTCATAAGAGTTCAGCTACCGGACTTGTTCAAGTCATTTAGGAAGCAGCAGCTCATAAAAGACTTCTAATGCAATATTCCCTGAAAAAGCACAGAGAAAGATGCTGAGAGGATCTTTAGACACGAGCGACACAGAGCCATTAGGATTCCTGAAAACAGGCTGGAGTTTCTTCAATCCAGCGGCCAGAGTTCGGTGGAGCTGGAGAATAAAGTAGAAGCTGTGAAGCAGAAAAAAACCCAGTTTGTTTCTTTTCAAGGTGAATATTATTCTCCCGCTTTCAGAGATTTCATCACAATCCCATTATCTGCACTGCAAAGTGAACTTCAGAATGAGCTTATCACAAACCGCCCTCAGAATTAACTTCACAACTACAGACAGCCAAAGGAAAAGAAGTTAAAGCAATTAATAAGATAAATCCAGAGGGATCCAATCACATCATCCAGACTCAATCATGAAAACTTTAGAAATGCTATCTGGAAAATAAAGGCCATGATAAATGTCCAGCAAAGAAATGCATTAAATGCATCGCGCAGCTTGCAAAATGCATTGAATTATCAGCTGCTTTTATGTGTGACTGATGTAAACGTGTTACTGTACGCCTGTGTGAAGTGTTTCTAAAGTGATTCAGTCCGTCTGTAATGAGATCCGACACTGAAGCGGCAGATAAACGCCTGAAAGAGACCAGAACTTCAGTCTCAGACACAGATATAATGTATTCTCAGGCAAACTTGTCAAGAGCACGCTCATATTTTAGCTCAAAATTTATATATATATATATATATATATATATATAGCTTTAAAAAAATGAAGCCTGTGTTTAGCACCATTAAGATTTGCAATGTAAGAATTTTAGCACTTTGTTTTTAAATCATAAAATTACCATAAACACTTTTTAATGACATTTGAATTCTTAACAATATTGATAATTAATGATAATTTAGTATTAACATGTGCCAAAAAAATGCATAAAATTAAATGGGTATTTATGACTTTATGACAATTTATTTATTTTGATTTTAGGGCAAAATATGAATAATATTTCAGAATATTATAAATAATAATAATATAATTTAATTATATATATATATATATATATATATATATATATATATATATATATATATATATATATATACATTATTAATTTACCCATAGGTGTAAAAATAACTACAATAAGCTACAAAATAACATGAGATAGTAAAAATGGCAAAATAAAAAATATATAGTTTTTAATAATAATAATAATAATAACAATATATATATACATTTTAATTTAAAGTAATTTAAAACATTTAATCAGGTAAAAGATGAAATTTATCATGTTTTATTCCTAAACTGTAAGGTCTAAGCTGTAAAAGCATCTGCAAAATAAATAAAATATAAATAAATTAAAATGAATAAATGCATGTGCTTATTAAACAAATGTAAATAAATGCATCTGCTAAATAAATTAAAGGTCTATGACTGAATCGCTGGTCAACAATGACAGTGCAAAAGTCTATAATTGATAAGTAGTCAATATCCGAATGAATCTTTAAACCACAATACATTCTGAAACTGCTTCTTAAACTTAATAATAGGATTGTGCCGATAGACGATAGTATCATGTATCGACAATAGTCAGAGATATCGACATAAGCAGATTTCTCTGTCGATAATCAAGACGATATTAGGCTTATTCTCCTATTACTGTATTAAATTATAATAATGATAAATATTTGTAATTTTATTAGGCGGCCTATTATCTTTCGGCTATCAACCTGTCCAGCTATTTCACTTCAGCACCGCATTTCAAACACACACACACGCGCAAAAGAGGATTAGAGCCGGTCGCTGAAGAAGTTGTAACGCTTTGACTCGGATAACATGAAATGATCCATGAAATGAAAGAGATAGAAAACGAGGAGTTGGTGTCCCACACATTTACACGGTGGTACACGGCAACGCGCTCTTCTCATACATGAGAGATTAACTCTTTCTTGGCGTTACAAATGAAGTAAAGACGAAATAATAACAAGAGCGAACTTATCATCCATAGTGGTTCTCACATAGTCCTTCTCTTAAAGACTGATCACTTAACTTATAACACTCACTATGTGGTGATGACGCAGAAGGACTATGTGAGAACCACTATGGATGATAAGTTCGCTCTGCCGCCGCCTTATTATTTTCATGCATACTGTAATGTGATGCATGCAAAATACATAGTTTTTGACCGTTACAAAGTCTCCATCCACAATTTTACACAAACATATTTTTTGATTATTGGTGACTCCATAGGCTCTCTCGCGCACGCACCTGCACGGTTTAAAACACTAAATAGTTATGCTATGACAAGGACAAAGAGTCTCTCTATTGCTCCACACATGCACGATAATATTGTGTATCGTCGATCTCACGGGCTGACGATATGACGATTTTTTAAAAATGACCATATCGCCCAACACTACTGAATAAGTGCACAAGTTTGCAGTAATCAAAGTGAAACAAAGAGTGGAGGAATCCTGGTTAAAAGATCAGGAAAACTAGAGCTCATGTGAAACACAACCACAATCATCCTCAAAGACGTGACATTATACAACTGCAACGCATTTTAGAGATCACACACATACATCTATGAGTCAGCCCTCAGAGAATGAAACTGATGGATGACATGGACCCTCACCACAGATTCATGGTTCCTCTGTGTCCCTCCAGAACTCGTTTAACCGCAGCCATCATAAGACAGGCTAAGTGCTGCGAGAATCATGAAGAGAAGAGTGCAGACGCCACATCAGAAGCCTCTCGTGTAAGAGCATCTACAGTTCTGATGTTCTGCTGTGACGACAACATGTTTACAGTATGTTCACACAAGACAAAAGAGCTCAGAAATGAGAAACAGTCCTTCATCAATAACTAACCAAAAAACTGATCTGATAACCTGGTCACGCAAACTATACTGCAATGCTGTGCAACAGCTGAACAATAAGGCAAAAAAAAAAAAAAAACATTTATGTTTAACTATGTTAAATTATAACAACTAGTTATAACTGTAGTCAACTGTATGTAAAATGTAAAAATAACACAATGATTACTTTTTTCCCCCATTTTTTATGTAAGCTGTTATCTGGTAAAATAATAAATAAATAAGTTAAAAAAAACCACATAAAACATTTAAAAGTTGATAAATAAAATAAAACAAATAAAATAAAACATTTACACATTGATAAATCCAGTTAAAGAAATGCATATAAAATAACAATAAATGAATGAATGAATAAATTTGCTGATAGATGAATAAATAAATAAATAAATAAATAAAGAATACTAAATTACTATATCACAAATCTTGTAAAACCATCTAAATAAAGTTCCAAGTGCACAACAGATGAATTTCAACATGGTGTACTGTATTTTAATATATATTTTTTAACTGTACTATAAAATAATTGTTTTCTTTTTTTAAACTTTGTATTTTAAAATATAATAGTATTATCTCAGTTTATTTATTACTTTATTAAAAATAAAATAAAGTGCAATAATACTATTATCAGTTATTAATTAATTATTGTTTTCATAATTTTATATCACCAAACCAGACTCAAAAACTTATGTGCATCTCCGCTTGTGTCTAATTTTACATTTTGCTCATATTTTTATGCAAAACTGTGATTCCTTGATTTAAAAAATCAAATAAAATCACTGCAAAACAATACATTTGAATTAATCAATAAAATCTGAAAAATCGCCCAGCTATACTGTGTAAAAAGTCCTGAGGTGTTTCTGCTCATTCACTCCATCATCAGACAAACACTCGAACGAGTGAACGAGTCCAGCAGAGAATTCTGGGAATGTGTGTGGCGTGTGGTTTCTGCTGTGCATTAATCAGTTCATCTGGAAAGATCTTGTGGTTGTGGCATTAACTCAACCTTCACCCACCCATTAACCTACTTTACAACACAGCGTTTAATGAGGGACGCCAGCAGCAATCAAGGCTTCTTTCCTTTTCTCCGTGGCTTTTGGTGTATTTGTTCATATGTGAACATATTAACATCCATATTTTATCAGCTAATATTTAATTTACATATTTACATATAACATGTATGTAATGCACAGATGTTGGGGGCAGTGAGATTTTATGATGTTTCTGCTCACCAAGGCTGCATTTATTTGCTTTAAAAAATACATAAAAATCTATAAAAATGTGAAATATTATTAGAGTTTAAAATGCATATTATCTGTGAGAATAGATTTTAAAATTGTAATTTATTTCTGTGATGCGCAGCTGAATTTTCAGCATCATTACTCCGGTCTTCAGAGTCACATGATCTTCAAAAATCTGAATAATATGATGATTTACTGCTCAAGAAACATTTCTGATTATTAGCAATGTTGAAAACAGTTGTGCTGCACAATATTTTTGTGGAAACTGTGAAATCTCAAAAGAAATCTTTTGTAGCATTATAAATGTCTTTATTTTAATTTTTGATCAATTTAATGCATCCTTGATTCATTAAAACATTAACACTGACACCAAACAATTATTTTATTAATTAAACTACATCGTACAAATACCAGATAAGGTACTGTATTTGTAATTTATGGCATGGTTGAAGATCTCAGTGCTCAAAACTAGTGAAGTTCATACATTTCTCCTGTAAGAATGTGACGATGACAAATTCAGTAAAATTTTCCAGAGCCCACAGACTCGCTCAGTGACCTCATGCAATCAGAAGTTACAGACCTCATTTGACTAATTACTGCTCTCTGCCTTTCCCCAGAGATACGCTTGTGAGGCACGGTTACTGTCGAGTCCAAGTCAATGTGAGCGTAAACCGGCCTCCAGTCGTCCGGAGCGACAAACGCTGCATTCATGGACTTTAGAGAGTCGTGAAGTGAAGGAAGAGGACATTAAATCAGAAACACACTTTCCATCAGCTCACCACATTTTATTACTTGATTCTGATTGGTCAGTGGTGACAACAACAGGCTCATCCAGGTAACTGAAAACGGCTCTATACTCTTGCTAGCAGCAACCCATAAATGCCTCCACTTCTGAACATCACGGTTCAGGAGAAGAAAACTAAACAGGATTGCTATCTTTAGCCTTTTTTTTATTAAAAAGTGGTTTACTGAAAAAGGCTTTGTCTTTAAATAAAAAAAAAAGCTTGTCAATTTTAAAAACACTTCATTTTTTGCTGTAAATGAAACCGATTATCGGATTACGTTTTTCTAGTCTTTCTACACCAAAACGTTTTACTTGCTGTTTCTTTGTAACTAATTATACAATTAACTAGCAGTTTATAAAAGTAAATTGTTTCTTCATCAAATGTATTTATTTAATGAATACAATCTGACATTAAGCTGTTTTCATACACTTTAAAACAAAGTTGTAAATACAAAAACTAGATTATTGCAGTACGTTTACAAGTAAATACTATTTCAGTCTTCCTACTTCAAAAATGTTATATATTATCGTCCAGCTTTTTATACAGTATATATAAGGTTGGATACATAAATATATACATACAGTACACTCACATAAAGCGATACACTCAACAGCAAAAAAAAAAAGAATGTTTTTTAGTTCTTAATTTTGTTGCAAAAAGTAACTATATTATTGTCCAGCCTTTTTATATATAAAGTTGTATATATAAATATATAAAAATAGTACAGTCATACAAAGCAAAACATTTGCTATTATATAGCAAAAATACTGCTTGATTTTTTTTTATTTTTTGCAGAAATTACTGTTCGGCTGTTTTTTTAATAAACATCTAACTTTATACACATATATATATAGTACAGTCTTATGAAGTGATACATATTTTATAGCAAATCTCTTGATTGCTTGTATTGTTGCAAAATATAAATCCGCAAAATGAGACTCTAATGGATGAAGATATTGAGAATATATATAAGAATATACTGCATATATACACACACACAAACACACACAATATATAAATATTAACATCATTATTTTCTGTAAAGCTGCTTTGAAGCAATGAGAAACAAGCCCTTTACTCATACATTTAATTCTTGGAACGAACGAACGAAACAGTGTTTAATGCCGCAATCAGATGAAATCACACCAGCGATGGCTCAAACCATCGAATGTGAATGCACCTGAGATGACCTCACATGAGAGCGTGTCGTGATGATGAATCCTGTAGAGGACTGAATCGCTGTAATGCGCCGTCTTTGGCAGGACGGATCTTTTCTTGGCAAAGGAACAGAACAAGAAACATTCGCTGCGGGCCACCAGCAAGACCAATCCGTCATTCGTGACACCCAGCGGCGCCCCGAGATCTGCAACTTTCCTGAAAGTGACAAAATTCCCACCAAATGTCTGACATGTGGGAGTGAAGCACTGGCAGCCGATAAACGCTTCCATGTGCCTTCGGAGATTCAGATCGTTATGATCACAAACCTGCCGAATGTAGAAACGCGGATGTGTTTTACACTTTTACAGGTCATCACATCATATCACATACTGTTATATTCATACCAGCTGGGAGATGTTAAAGTGATATTTTACCCAAAAACTTTTGTGTCAATGATTTGAAGAACACCGAGGTAGAAATAACACTGACTTTTTTTAATGCAAGGACAAACACAGAGACTTTTAAAAATAACTTCTTCCACAATCATACGTTGAAACTGCTTAAATAATGACAGAATGATCATTTTTAGGGGAAATATCCCTTTAAAAGTTTGATCAGAACAAGTGTTTTACTGTACTGCCTTTGTTTATGAGTCTTAACTGCTAGTTTTGAGAACAAATTGTACATACAAATTCATTGGACCCACTTTATATTAAGTGGCCTTAACTACTATGTACTTACATTTTAATTAATAATTTAGTACAATGTACTTATTGTGTACATACATGTTTTTACATTGTCCTTATATTTAAAAAAAAACTACATGTAATTACATATGTATTTAATTTCTGTAATTACATTTATAATTACACTGTTGACCCATACTTTACACCTTGACCCACCCTTAAAATTACCCATACCTCCAACCCTCTCCCTAACCTTACCCCTATCCCACCTCAATAGCAGCAAAAGTGTTTTACAATACAATATGAACACAGTAAGTACACTGTACTTATTTTTTTATGTAAGTACATAGTAGTTAAGGCCACCTAATATAATGTGGGACCAATTCATTAAATTCAGTATCTTTATGATGATATGAGCTAATTATGCCACAGTCAAAAGTTCTGGGTAAAGCTAAACAGGCTATATAACAAACCAAATTCACTGAAATATACAATGCATTAAACATACTGTATGAAATCTATAAATAAAATAATATTTCAGATGGATAGTGGCTGGAGTCCAGTATTGTTCAAAAGTTTGAGGTTGGAAAGATTTTGTTTTAAATGTTTCTGAAAGAGTCTCTTCTGCTCACCAATGCTGCATTTATTCTCAATGATTTTATTCTATTTAGACACAGCATCATCCATCCATGCATTTAACCAGCCATCCATTAATAGAGATGGGTATCATTTAAATTTTATCAATACCGATGCCGATACTGTACTTATCGATACAGTCATCGATACTATTTGGTGCAAAAAGATTTGAAGTTATTTTATTACTGCTGAACTTTATCAACTGTATTAATGTTCTTCGGTCAAGAGCAATGAGTTATTTTTATCTTTGTGTTTTATTTTTATTTTATTTACATTAAAGGCAGGGTAGGTAATACATGTATAAACAACTTTCTTCCAAATTTGTTTAAACTTTCGATATATATCAATGCATAATTAAAATGTAAGTACTCTGATAAAGGGGTATAAAAATCGAGTGACTCTAGACCATTTAATCTGTATTAAACACAGCTCATTATTTCCATTTCGGGACGAAACATAGGATTGGCTTAGGCGACTGTCACTCTCTCGCAACCATGGCAACCACCCTTTTGCCACACATGACCTGCCCACTTGCGCGCGCACGTTTGATTTGAGGAATTCAACAGGCACGGATCCTAGGAATACCAAAACAATGGCAGAGAAACAGCAAGCAAAATTCACAGTACCAGCCTATGCAGTTAGTGAAGGCAAACCAGGCAAAAAAGGAAGACAGTAACAGTACAAGAAAAGGCAATGAACAAAAAGTCTTTGGATAAACAAAGAAATAAAACGCGAGTTAATATCAGCGTGGCTTTCCAGCGATGGCGAGAACTGAGGGAACTCAATGGGCTGAAAAGTGACTCCTTGATGGCTTTATTTCTGCTGGACAGGTAAATCTTTCTTTTTGTATTTTGATCATACATATTTTTTTCATGAAGCATGTGTCATTAGCACACGTAGCTGCGTAATATAGCTAACATAACATTACTTAGCGAGCCGTAGTAGAGACGATAAATAATCTATAGGAGCCCAGAAGGGAGGGGGTGGAGTGAATGGAAATAATGAGCTGTCTTTAAAACAGTCGTGAGAGGTCTACAGTCACTCGATTTTTATACTTTCTTTTTCAGAGTACTTACATTTTAATTATGTATTGATATATAAATAAAGTTTAATCAAATTTGGAAAAAAAAGTTTTTTATACATTTTTTTTACCTACCCTGCCTTTAAAAGAATAGTTCACCCAAAAATGAAAATAGTGTCACCATTAACTTACACTCTCAAGTTGTTTTAAACCTGAATAAGTTTCTTCTTCTGTTGAACATAAGTTATTTTGAAGAATATGGGAAACTAAACAGTTGCTGGTCCCCAGGATGCAAATTAATATATGTTTGGTTAACATGAGTATATAATGACAGAATTAAAATATTTGGGTGAATTTTTTATTTTTATTTTTTAAATTCATAGAATGCAATGCATACATCAAAAATAAACATTTAATTATTACCCATTGTTTCTCTGTCTGTACTTGTACTGTGAACAATGACAATAAAGTTGACAGATGAATTAAGTCCATTTAAGTGCCATTCAGTTGTGGTTTTAAATAAAGCATTTTCTGAGATGCACATTAAACAAACACACAAAACATTAATTTAACTTATCTTTTAATTATTAGAAATTAAGCAAACTTAACTTTTTGGTAATAAACCGCAATAACTTAACCAGACTTTTTTTTGACGGGTTGACGTACCTTTACAGTTCTGTGTATGTGATGTGACGCTAGTTTTACTCAAATCAAACGGTCAAATGCTCATGAAGTGACTGTCAGAGCAGTTCTGCAGATGTTGTTCATGTGTTCACGTCCTTGTTTAGTGAGACAGCAGACGCTGAAATCACCGGAGCGTCACGTACGCTTCAGTGTGTGTTAATAAAGGAAGACGCGCTTATGCTCCATTCATTAACCGAGACACAGAGAACATGCAGGATTCACATTTAAATATACTGTTCCGGCTTAATATTTACAGATATTAGTCCATATCGTGATTTGATGTAAGTGCAATGACCTATTTTTGATTAATTAATTCAAAATTTGGCAAATTCCGTGCCATTCCGCGTTAAACTGTAAAATCCGTTTTTATCACTGGATTCCGTGATTCCCTCCGCGTTTTCGGCATCGCGGAAATCATAGGGCTCTAGTTGTGGTATGCCAGCTCTATCTTGCAATGGACACACGCCACAACGTTCTCTTTACGTTTGCCCGCGCCCTCAAATCAAAACACTGCTGACTCCTGTGTCTCCTTCCGCTTTGTGGGTGACGCAAACGCGTTGTCACATTAAAAAAATAATTGCGAAAGAACCTGACATGAGATTTAAAAAAAATTAAAAGAGGCTTCGAGGCAGAGGCCTCGATCATTTTTTGTAATCAAGTTACTCGAGTTACTCGAGGAATCGTTTCAGCCCTAATTTAAATAATGATCATTCAAAAATGTTAAAGCCCTTCTCGTGTCTGAGCTTGTGACTCGTAATCATACGGTTTCACATACAAAGATTTCTAGGTCAGATGAAGCAGTGGGTCACTCGTACACTTCAAAGCTTTTACCAACAAATAATCAGATAAATAAAAACACCAACTTAATCTTGTTTCTATCTTTAATATCAGTTGATATGACCTTGCACTAAACCTCCTCACTGAGATCTGAAGACTTCTGCAGCTAACACTCATCCGTCCACAATAACACTCTAAGTAAGTGGCTCTTAATAACTACAGCTTGAATGGAGCTGTGAGAGTGGTCGTGATTGACTGGAGATCAGCGGGTGGTCAAACACAGTCACATTCACCGCTCAACACCCACCAAACTCTGACCCGACGGAGAACACGTCTAAGTTCTCCGTTTGCTCAATCCATGGGTTTAAAAGAGCTTTTCCACTGGAATGACTGTTGACTAATTACACACTGAAACTCAATGACACATTCCCAGCGCTCACACTTACAATCCTGATCCGAACGGCTTTCCCAGAAAACATCCTAAATCCACCTAAAACTCAAGCAAATCACCGCTAAACAACTGTGCTCACAGAATCCTTCTGCGCCTAGTCAAATAATAATAATAATTTAATTATTATATTATTAATATTAAAATTAAATTGTAGTATTATTTAAATGTTAATTATTTATAAATAATAGTTAATAAATGCAATTCATAATATTAAATATACAATTTTGTAATATCTATTATATTTATTATTACTATTAGTGTCATTATTTTGGGAGCTGGGTCTATACTAAGCAAGCTATGATGACTTTCACCTTGATATTTTATATAACCGACTGACTGAGGCCTAAAAAGATGCTCAGGACAGTTGACGGGCCACTGCTGCGCATCGTCACGAAAGCTTATCTTTTCCACGTGTTTTTAAGCCTTACCGCTTGTCGATTTAAACATTAAAGCATCATAACACAAGACGCGAAAAAGCTGAACAGAGTAGCTGGTTACTCGCATGCTGTGTTCGGTGTGGAGAGAGAGAGAGAGAGCCGCGTATCACGGACAGCGACACTGAACCGAGCTCTCTTATGCAAAGTTCTCCTCGAAGTCCCTCCTGCACCTGAACGAACAAATACAAATCGCAGTTTGAAAAAACAAAAATATGTGAAAGAGCCCAGTTCAGTACTCACGTTGTTCTGGTGTTCAGGGCTCACGCAGAGAAGTCTCTAAACACTTGAACATCGAATTTGCTTCTTTTTGCTCTTGTGCCGACAAATACATACAAAATATGTCAAAATATCATCCTTGGAAATTATGGTCGAAAAAACTGTCAGTTATTTCTTAAGTGAAAGTAAACAGTTGAGGAAAAAAATGGGATGTGTATTATATTGGATGCGTTCATCGTCTCTTAAAGTGACCGCGCCTAATTTAGCTACTTGCTGCTGTACTGTTAATCCAAGAAAATGAAAGAAAATCACTCACTGCTCTTGACTGAATTACTTTGTGGTTTTAACAGTCAAACCAAAAATTATTCAGACACCAGATATAATTTTTGATATATATAGCAAAACTGTAATAATGTGAGAAATGTTGAAGGTGTCTGAATAAATGTAGGTTTGATTGTATATTTCATTTTTACATTGAAGACTATCCAGTGCTATTTTACATTTAATTATTTGGTTTCTGTAGCTTTACACCTACAAACTTGAAAAAAACTTAAACATTGTGTAAATAGCACAAATAAATAAAAATAAACGAACATACAAATTAAACAATTTCAAACAGGGCCCACTGGTACCACCTTCACCGGGTCCCCGCTGACCCCAGCTGACCCCGGTGACCCCCGCTGACCCCTGCTCACGCCTGTTTCACACATACTCCGTGTGCGTTACGTATGTGGTGCAGCACGGACTCGATGTGCTTTCACACAGGACCCGTTTGCAGTTCGCTACTCGGTACGTAAACGATCGCTGCACTGCTGCAGACGTAACGCTCCTGGAACGCAACTGGAATCCGTTAACATGGGTGCGTAAAAAAATATGCAATGCATACGCACTGCAGACGGAGTATGTGTGAAACAGGCGTAAGGTTGTTTGCACCTTGTGCAATGTGGAATTAGTTTACAGCTTTTTCAAGCACTTTGTGATGCATTTTGGAAACAGGAGATGAGCCCCTTTTCTAATGCACTACCTAGCTTGATAAACCCCTTCTCAAAGCCTTACTGTTTGTCAATTTTATTTGGGTAACACACATATTCTGAATGCCTTCAGCAGAATTCGAATGAGCCATTTTAATCTAGATTAATTTCAAGATCACAGTGAGATTAATCTAGATTTAAAAAATTAATCCATGCCCACCACTAATATACAGTACAGACCAAAAGTTTGGACACACCTTCTCATTCAAAGAGTTTTCTTTATTTTCATGACTATGAAAATTGTAGAGTCACACTGAAGGCATCAAAACTATGAATTAGCACATGTGGAATTATATATGGAATTATATACATAACAAAAAAGTGTGAAACAACTGAAAATATGTCATATTCTAGGTTCTTCAAAGTAGCCACCTTTTGCTTTGATTACTGCTTTGCACACTCTTGGCTTTCTCTTGATGAGCTTCAAGAGGGAGTCACCTGAAATGGTCTTCACTTCACAAGTGTGCCCTGTCAGGTTTTATAAGTGTGATTTTTTTGCCTTATAAATGGGGTTGGGACCATCAGTTGTGTTGTGCAGAAGTCAGGTGCATATACAGCAGATAGTCCTTCTGAATAGACTGTTAATATTTGTATTATGACAAGAAAAAAAGCAGCTAAGTACAGGAAAACAAGTGGCCATCATTACTTTAAGAAATGAAAGTCAGTCAGTCCGAAAAATTAGGAAAACTTTGAAAGTGTCTCCAAGTGCAGTCACAAAAACCATCAAGCGCTACAAAGAAACCGGCTCACATACGGACCGCCCCAGGAAAGGAAGACCAAGAGTCACCTCTGCTGCGGAGGATAAGTTCATCCGAGTCACCAGCCTCAGAAGTCGCAGGTTAACAGCAGCTCAGATTAGAGACCAGGTCAATGGCACACGGAGTTCTCGCAGATAGAATATCTGCTAGGAAACCACTGCTAAAGAAAGGCAACAAGCAGAAGAGACTTGTTTGGGCTAAAGAACACAAGGAATGGACATTAGACCACTGGAAATCTGTGCTTTGGTCTGATGAGTCCAAATTTGAGATCTTTGGTTCCAACCACCGTGTCTTTGTGCGACGCAGAAAAGGTGAACGGATGGACTCTACATGCCTGGTTCCCACCGTGAAGCATGGAGGAGGAGGTGTGATGGTGTGGGGGTGCTTTGCTGGTGACACTGTTGGGGATTTCTTCAAAATTGAAGGCATACTGAACCAGCAGGGCTACCACAGAATCTTGCATTTAGTTGGACCATCATTTATTTTTCAACAGGACAATGACCCCAAACACACCTCCAGGCTGTGTAAGGGCTATTTGACCAAGAAGGAGAGGGATGGGGTGCTGCGCCAGATGACCTGGCCTCCACAGTCACCGGACCTGAACCCAATCGAGATGGTTTAGGGTAGAGCTGGACCGCAGACAGAAGGCAAAAGGGCCAACAAGTGCTAAGCATCTCTCGGGGAACTCCTTCAAGACTGTTGGAAGACCATTTCAGGTGACTACCTCTTGAAGCTCATCAAGAGAATGCCAAGAGTGTGCAAAGCAGTAATCAAAGCAAAAGGTGGCTACTTTGAAGAACCTACAATATGACATATTTTCAGTTGTTTCACACTTTTTTGTTATGTATATAATTCCACATGTGTTAATTCATAGTTTTGATGCCTTCAGTATGAATCTACAATTTTCATAGTCATGAAAATAAAGAAAACTCTTTGAATGAGAAGGTGTGTCCAAACTTTTGGTCTGTACTGTACAGTCGTGGCCAAAAGTTTTGAGAATTACATAAATATTAGTTTTCAAAAAGTTTGCTGCTAAACTGCTTTTAGATCTTTGTTTCAGTTGTTTCTGTGATGTACTGAAATATAATTACAAGCACTTCATACGTTTCAAAGGCTTTTATCGACAATTACATGACATTTATGCAAAGAGTCTTTGCAGTGTTGGCCCTTCTTTTTCAGGACCTCTGCAATTCGACTGGGCATGCTCTCAATCAACTTCTGGGCCAGATCCTGACTGATAGCAACCCATTCTTTCATAATCACTTCTTGGAGTTTGTCAGAATTAGTGGGTTTTTGTTTGCCCACCCGCCTCTTGAGGATTGACCACAAGTTCTCAATGGGATTAAGATCTGGGGAGTTTCCAGGCCATGGACCCAAAATTTCAACATTCTGGTCCCCGAGCCACTTAGTTATCACTTTTGCCTTATGGCACGGTGCTCCATCGTGCTGGAAAATGCATTGTTCTTCACCAAACTGTTGTTGGATTGTTGGAAGAAGTTGCTGTTGGAGGGTGTTTTGGTACCATTCTTTATTGATGGCTGTGTTTTTGGGTAGAATTGTGAGTGAGCCCACTCCCTTGGATGAGAAGCAACCCCACACATGAATGGTGTCAGGATGCTTTACTGTTGGCATGACACAGGACTGATGGTAGCGCTCACCTTTTCTTCTCCGGACAAGCCTTTTTCCAGATGACTTTGCCCCAGTCCTCAGCAGTCCATTCACTATACTTTCTGCAGAAGATCAATCTGTCCCTGATGTTTTTTTTGGAGAGAAGTGGCTTCTTTGCTGCCCTTCTTGACACCAGGCCATCTTCCAAAAGTCTGAGCAAGCTCTGCACTGGTGGCACTCCGATCCCGCAGCTCAATCCTCTTTAGGAGACCATCCTGGCGCTTGCTGGACTTTCTTGGACGCCCTGAAGCCTTCTTTACAAGAATTGAACCTCTTTCCTTGAAGTTCTTGATGATCCTATAAATTGTTGATTTAGGTGCAATCTTAGTAGCCACAATATCCTTGCCTGTGAAGCCATTTTTATGCAACGCAATGATGGCTGCACGCGTTTCTTTGCAGGTCACCATGGTTAACAATGGAAGAACAATGGTTTCAAGCATCACCCTCCTTTTAACATGTCAAGTCTGCCATTCTAACCCAATCAGCCTGACATAATGATCTCCAGCCTTGTGCTCGTCAACATTCTCACCTGAGTTAACAAGACGATTACTGAAATGATCTCAGCAGGTCCTTTAATGACAGCAATGAAATGCAGTGGAAAGTTAATTAAGTTAATTTTCATGGCAAAGAAGGACTATGCAATTCATCTGATCACTCTTCATAACATTCTGGAGTATATGCAAATTGCTATTATAAAAACTTAAGCAGCAACTTTTCCAATTTCCAATATTTATGTAATTCTCAAAACTAATATATATATATATATATATATATATATATATATATATTAGTGCTGTCAATCGATTAAAAACTTTAACTAGATTAATCACAAATTTTTTCTGTGATTAATCGCAATTAATCGCAATAAAAAAAGAAATGTTTTTGTACGTTTTTAAAATATTTTTTAATGTAATAATTTCACAGTTAATCAAATTAATGTAGAAACAACATAAAGACAGTATATTTTAAATACTTGTTTAATTGGCATCTTTTTATGAATGAAGGCCCGTATTACTGATATTAATACAGCAACTGATTTTTTTTATTTTTTACATTTATTATTAGGCTTCAAAAATATAACAGTTTTTAATTCAAGTAAACTTAAAACAATGCTAACATAATAAATGTCATGTTTACTCCTGCACTTCATGTCTTAACAGTTAGGAAATATACAGAAATTTAATAAAGTTATCAAAGTTATATGTAGTCTGCACTGCATAAACTATAAATTAAATAGTTAATCCTTATTAAAGCTACAAAAGTTATTTAGTCAAGAGCAGCGAGTCATTTTCTCTGTTCCCTTTGTTCTTTAACTTTACTGACAGGAAGCTTTATTGGCTGCTGTCCCTTTAAGAGCAGACAGACACGCGGATCTCACCGTTTATATACTGTCTATGGATCTCGCCTCATTCTCTCACAACTCTTTTTGTTCATTTTAGACTTTATATAAATCATTTAAGATTGCTCTTATGAGGATAATCGACAAAACTGGCACTTTGGGATGTTTATTGATAGTTCAAGCGCTTAAGAGAACTGGATTCTGGCGCCCTGTCTATGCATTGTGTGTGTGTGTGTGTGTGTGTGTGTGTGTGTGTGTGTGTGTGTGTGTGTGTGTGTGTGTGTGTGTGTGTGTGTGTGTGTGTGTAGCCTACGTGTGTATGTGTCACATAAGGGCATTCACAGACAGCGCATTCTCTTTTGTCTTGCCGCGCTTGAAATGTTTAAAAGCATTTAAATGAATAAGAGCGTGATCATATAATGTAAAGCTAGCCAACGGATGGCAGAAAATACAGATGCTGCGTTAATTGCGTTAAATATTTTGACACGTTAAACCAGACAAAAATTAATCGCATGCGTTAACACGTTAATGTTGACAGCACTACTATATATATATATATATATATATATATATATATATATATAGTATAATTAGTATAATAGTATAAAATGTATAATTAAACTACATTTCTTATTGGTCCAGTTCCAAGAAGTCAAAAAATAAAATAAAAATAAACCACAGACTGAAAAGTACTGATCAAATCACTATGATCAATAGCGGTGGTTGACAAACAAAAATTAAATTAATCAATAATGTCAAAGTCACCACAGCAGCACTTGAAGAAAAGAACAACCGCTGACATAAATGTCGAGTTCAGGTTTGCATATAACGGCTGTAAAATGAGACAGAAAAACTTCTGAATAAACGCTGAATAAACATGTCCTTAAACTGAATCTCATGTCACACTAAATCGATTTACTCATGAAAACACTTCATCATCATGGTTTGTGGCTCGCTGTTGCGTATAATCTTCAGATATGATGGTCTAACTCTAAACACAATCACACACACATGGATGATCCAGACGGGAAGGGCAAATGCTCTCTGTAGGTTCCTCTGCTGCTTAACATAAAGCTCTTAAAGGATTAGTTAAAATCATCTGAATGATCCCATTATCGACAGCGCTGACATGCAGCATGAGGACGGGAACCCACACAACACAGTCTTATTTTACTGTTACTATTATAGATGTTATTGCATATTTTGAATGGGATTTTATTTTAATATTTTCAGTTTTCACTGTCATGTCAATTGTTTTATTTTTTTATTTATTTATATTATTTTTTATCTATTTTTTTTTTTGTTTTTAGCATCATTGATATACTAACTTTTGTTTACATTTTAAATTAGCTTTATTTAAATAAGAATAGTATTTTATTTTTATATTTCCTGTTTTGATTTCATTTTAATTTTAGTAAAGGTTTTTGTGTTTTTGTCCATTTTATTTAGTTTTTTAGTATTTGCTTTATTTTAGTGTTTTATTATTTTAGTATTACTGATATACTATTATAGTTTTTGTAAATATTTTGAATTAGATTTTTATTTTTTTAAGTTTCTTAGTTTTGATTTTATTAAGCTTTTGATAATATCCTTGTGTGTTTTTGTCATTAATTTAGTTATTTTATTTGTATCTAAAAAACATTTGGGGTATTTAGTCATTTTGGTTTCACTTATACTATTATACTATAGTTTTTGTTAATATTTTTAAATAGATTTTGTATTTTCAGTCTTTATTTAATGTTGGCCAACATTGGAGTTATTTTGTTTTGTTTTGTCATTTCTATGTAGTTATTTTAGTCCTTTTCTATTTTAGTTTTTAGTTTTTTTATTTGATAATTTTCTTTCTTTTTTATTTTAGTTCTTCAGCTTGAAATGATAAATACTGTCTCGGCAACTAGCTAAAATAAACTTAGGCTTTTCTAATATTTTATTTATTTTAAAGAACCAAAAAGGATATTTTGCAGTTTTATAAATTATTGTGATCAGCGGAGCTGACGCAAATACCAGGAATCAGCGTTTCTATTCATTTTAAGATTTTCCATGCATGAACAGCAAATAAATTATAAGATGCATCAAACATTTCTATGCATATTACCACCAGAAACCATCTAATATTCCCAACCAACCATTCAGTCTGAATATAAGCAATCTAGTGTATATATCGAGTAAATGCATGACAGACGATCAGAATACATAGAAGTCCGAAAACAGACATTGTTTAAAATATCCATGTTTCTGAATCTACATCACACAATAAACAACTAATAAACATACAACTGATCTGATAAAAATTTGCATTTTGAAGAACTGAGCTTCACTTATCAAAACACAGGCAATATTTCCTCTCAAAAGTCAAGCGTTTCTGTTTTCCACACACCTGTGGGCTTTTAGTTCAGTCTTGAGTTATTTTATCCAAACATTTAATGTAAAAATGACAGCATGGATTGAAATAATGATGCATTCAAGGTTCTATAAAATGATTGAGGTGGTCTTATAAAAACATGACCTCAGAGAGACACAGAAACCGCTGCACACTAGTTAGTGGCCTGAAATACGACATGCCAAAGAAAACCACGTCTGTGTATTTATATCACCCTTACAGCAGCCGAGAGAGAAAAACACCTCAACCTCATGAACTATGTGACTATTATTATTAGCTTTATAATCATCCTGCTGTGATGCTTTTCTTAAAAACGACAGTGTCTGAAGAATAATGTTCGGCTTCTTCTCACACAAGTACAATGCAAAAAAAACAATACTGTACATACAAGAATAATGTGTAACCAAGAAAAAGGTCGACTCAAACATGAAGCTAGTCTGATGCACTGAAGACAACAAGTGTATTTACACAGGGCTGGCTCATGAATATTAATTAGATCACTTTAATGGACAGTCAAGTAAAGAGCTCTAGCAATGTCAGTGACCTAATTAATATTCATGAATCTCACAGTTCAAGCATTCAGTCAGTGACCCGCCCACTTGATCCTAAAGTAAACTAAAACCTTAAACTAAACAACTAATCTAAAAACAAAACCTAAAACAAAGCTAAACCTGAGACCTAAAACAAAAAACCCAACCCAAATCAATAAATAATAGAATAGAATAAAATAAAGTAAAAGAATAAGAAACACAGATTAAGCACTGGATGCTAATAAACTATGTTTAAAGATAATATCTCAAACGAAACTAAACCTGAAATAAAACCTAAAACCAAAACCAGATACCTAAAGCCCAAAGCCAACCAATCAATAAATAAAAATAACAATGAAAAACGAAATAAAATCAATTCAGCTTGAATTAAGGAGAAAGTAATCAAGAACACTGTCAAGAAATCACTTACTCAAACTATGGAGTCTACTGGACTAAGGGAATATTCTTAGCTAAGAAAAATATAACACGAGGGCAAAATACATTTGATATTTGTCTTTATCCAGTGACCTTAAAGTCCAGACTGCATTTGGCTCGCATACGTTTATTTAATATCACTTACAGTTTGTCTCTGAAACATCCGGCTTCATTGATACCATACGAGAGGCCTGAGAAAACTCAGGATTGTTGTCCAGTGAAACCTTGCATTTTTATGGGCAATGAAATCAGGTTTCAGCCAAAATATAAATATTGCAGCCAACATGCGTCACGTCTGTAAAAGCCCTGAAACGTCTTGAACAGGAACGCTGTTGTTTCTACCTGCATGAGGCTGTCCTGAACACTTAAATCACATTATACGGGTCAGAAAGAGAAAGATTGAGAAAAATTAATGCTGCCATCATTTGAAATCATTCATCTGGTTGATAGAGTGTTGTGGTGCTATGCAGTGCTGTCAGGACACAACTGTTTCCAGGTTTTTGTACAGCATCAGGCTCCAGATCCCACCCCTTTCCTGAACTGAAAATCCAGAGAGGATGTCTAATTTGGAGGAAAAGATGCTTTTATTGCACCATTGAAAATAAGCGCTTATTTTGAACCGATGCATCCCAAAGCACACTGAAATCCACCGTCTGACTTATCATCAAAAGCGTATACAGTATCTTTCCCCGGAAAGTCATTTCCCACTAAAAATGGATTTAAAAGTCGATTTTCTAAGATGCTAATAAACTAATTCCAGCCTGACGCGAGGCAAGGCTTTTCAATTTCAGCTCGCTTTGCTCAGATTTGTTCTACATGATGACTGGAACACAGAAGGGAAATCAAACTCTCGCCATTTCAGGACAAAAAGACTTTCCTCATATTTGACACAAAAGTAAATGACTGCAAAGTGAAAATACCAGCAAACAACATCATTTCTGGTATTATTATGCAGCAGAATGAATCACAGGCATTAGTAAAGCCATTAAATGGTGTTAATTGCTGTAATGTTAATTACGATCATGACTGTAATAATCACACCTAAGCAAGGCGTGAGCACACACACACTGCTGCTGATGATTGCAATCATTGGTAATTACAATGAAGTCTCTTTTTAAGTGTTCTGTTTCTCATATTGTTCAAGTAAATGACATTTGAGCAACTGAGATACCTGGAGACATTCACACGTGTCATAAACAAGTCTTTAAATGTCTGAGATCACAGCAGCAGAAAACAGCCTTCAGCTCTTTTTGCAGAATACATTTCTGTTCCTACATAATCTGTCTGTGAAATCATGTTTTCTGTATTTGTGGTGCAATTAATGCTCATCATGTTTTTCACCTTTTTAAGGCAAGACGGGTGAACAGGGTAAATATATATAATATAGTAAATATTTAAATAAATAACGAATATATATCAGCATACGTCCCCAGCTGTTTGATTACATAGAGAACTGCAAACTTTTTTGTTAAAGCTTTCTGAAATGTAATGTTTAAATATGCAAATGTGGAACTAAGTAAGTAAAGATCCACTAATTTGAATAGATTTGCAGAACAGAGATTTTAACATTGGATAAACCAAGTAAAAAATTATTGCTTGATTTTTTTTTACTGAGGTACATTTCGCTACCTTGTGCAACATTATTTGAGTAAAACATACAGATGAAGACTGAGTAAAATGTATTCAAGTATTGCAAAGTAAACTTCAAAAGAATAAGTAGAAATGACTCCACTAACTCTAACTGGCCAAGTTAAATTTATTTATTTGATTTAAAACGCCTTTAAAGACGTGAATGGAGAATGAAATCAGATGCAAACAGACAAAGTGCTTTAAAAAAAAGTTTGATGATTTCTTTCCACTAACCTGAAACAACATGTTCAGAAAAGCCAAATAACCCAAAATCTCAAAACTGACCAGGGGTGTGTTTCCTACACTGTTTTGATACTCTATGTTGCATTTACAATTTTGTTTGAATTTGATGGGGTTTTTTTCTCTTGAAATAACTATGTTTCTTTTTATTTTTTTCTTATCTGTTATGTTTATTAGGGTTGTATGTTACAAATAATGTTGTGAAATTAATGTTTATTGCATATTTCAGTTTAATGAGACTCACCATGATGGTGATTAGTGTTTGTGTGAATGACACTGTGTATCTTCTATGTGTGATAGTATTTAAAAGCTGTTTGTGATGGGCTTTGGTTAATCATGTGACTTTCTCATCACCACCTGCATTTGGTGCTAATCAGTTTACACAGGTACAAAACGGATTATAGTACTTCAATAGGTTGGTATATTAACATTATATCGGTTAATAAAAGTACGGTATTTAACTGTAATTTTAAGGTAAAACTGTAAAACCTTAAACTAGAGCTGAAACAACGAATCGATTTAATCGATTAAAATCGATTATTAAAATAGTTGTCAACTAATTTAGTCATCGATTCGTTGCTAAATAACTTTTATTTGCCGTAAGCGGCTCATTTCGTGCATATTTCAAATCTGCGGTGACCAAAGTGTGGCAGTAATGAGCCACCGGAGGTTTTACTCAGCCAGTACAGCAGGAGAAGTAGCGAATAGCCAATAGCTGGCCTTGTTTTATGTCACGTGCTTCCCGAACAGCGTCTCTGCAGCATTCAGCGTGATGTGGGAGTACTTAACTTTGAGCCTTCAAAAAAGAAGAGTAACCTGTAAACTCTGCACTACTGAACTGTTTAAGGGGACGTTCACATATCGCGTCTTTTGCGCGCTCAAGTTCGCTATTTCCAACACCGCACCGCATCGAGTTAAAAACATTTCAACTTTTCAGAATGCAGCAAGCGCACCGCGGGTCATGTGACAAGAACTAACCAATCAGCTTCATCCTTTCCCGTAACAACGTTAAAAGCTCAGTCAAGATGAAAGGAACAGCTGATCATAGTTGTATATGGATTTCCATTTTGAAATAAATTTAGTAGCAGAGCTACTGCAAGCGGTTTTTTGAGCTGCAAATCCATTTATCCTTTGCTGAAATTTCCGCGTCTTCAAGGAGAGAGCACGTCATGGTTGCTTAGCAAAGGCAGACGCCTCAGGGGCGCTTCTGCGCGAGCGCTTTGGAAAGAAGGAGAAAGCTGTGCGCCTAGCGTTTTCCACGCGTTTTTAGGCGCGATTTGTGAACGGCCCCTAAGACTTTCCTTTGTGCAGATTCTCCAGTACAATGTTGTTTGCAAATGTTTAGTCGTAAAAGCTGATAACATTGCTTTTTAACAGTTAACATTTAAAGCTTTACAAACATGTTCTGTGATCAGTTTGTCGTTTACCAGTTCAAAATTCAGTCGTGCAGCCTAATTATGACTGAATGAGAGAGGTAAATGTTTAAAGATATTTGAAATGCACTTTTTTTTCTAAGTATTCACTGCTCTTTTTCACACAGCAGGTTTTTTTGTGTGTGTCCAATTTTTTTTTCTGGACAACCTTCTGATGGATTTTACTTTCAATTGTGAGTTCCATTCAGGTTTCATGCCATTGGCACTTTTTTCGAAGGATTGTTTACAATTTCACAGCAAAAGCTATAAAGCTGTTTCCCAGTAAATAATAAAATACAATGCACTGCAATTTTATTCTGTTTTATCCTTATTCTTCGTGAAAATATTTTCTGAAAGATTCCTTAATAAGCTTTGTTCAGGATGTTAAACTACTTTAGGAGCTCTAAGGACTGCCATGGTGAAAACATTATTTGAAATCTCCTTGTGAAATTTGCTAGAGTATGGGTCAGTGTTCTGATTGCAGAAGAGTTCGACAAAGGATTACTAACACAATAAAACAACTCCAGGTATATTTTTGATGAGGATATGACAAAATGGTTAAAATCTCTTAAAAATCTATGCTGAAGGATAAAGACCATTTATTAATAATTTACTTGGGGAAAAATGGAAAAAACTAAAATATAAGTACATGAACCGATTAATCGATTAATCGTAAAAATAATCGACAGATTAATCGATTATCAAAATAATCGTTAGTTGCAGCCCTACCTTAAACATTGTTACCATATTTTGCACAGTAGAATTCCGGTAACTACAGATTTTTTTGTTGTTGTTGTTTTTTACAGTGTATTCCGGTGTTTGCCAAGGTGTTACTATTTTGTTTAGAAAGGTTTTAAAAACCACAGCGTTAATAATTTCTAATCTTTCCCAAACACGTCTGCTTTCCAAAGCACATCTCACAAAGATCAACACTAAATCAAACCTCAGCACCCCCATACATGAGTTGCACCTGATCCAGGAGCTGTTCCTCAGATTTTATTAACTAAAACCAGCTGCCAGGTGACCATCAAAACTGATCCGAGGTCAGCTGAGGTCATCTGCGTAACAGTGTCCTTGAAAATAAGATGTCTTTCCATCTGTATTCAGCTCACAGCATCTCTGTGTGCAACTTAAGACAGTTCAACGGATTACAGACAAACCGCAAATATTTACACGCAAGACTTCGACCCAAAGGATGGATTGAGTCTAAGGGAATTTTGATATATGAAACACTGTAGAAAAGGACAAGAGATGATAATCGCTCACAGGATTATCATAACGTCTCAAAAAGCCCAGGCAAACATCCTCAGGTCTCCCTTCATTCACTAAATACAAGTTAAGCTTTATGCACAGCATCTGTTACATGCTATCAAAAATGATTTCAGCTCAATGCAGGTGAAGTTCTGGATATGTGTTTCTGATATAATAGAACACAACCATCTGGTTAATTCGGTATACAAAGAAACTGATTATAAGCCATAACATTTAAAGACAGACCAAAAATGAGCATCATGTCCATTAAAAAAACTACAGTACCCATAATCCACTTCCAGAAACAAGAGTTCACTCCATGTAAACAGTTGCTTCTAGTCTTCTTGCAAGCATCTTTTACACGTATCGATATATGCATGCAAGTTTTAACATGATAATCACAGGAGAATTAACATAATTCTACACAATGACAAGCTCAGTAGATAGACTATTATTCAAACTATAGGTCTGGAGTCAGTAAGTTTTTGTAATGTTTTGAATTTAGCCTCTTCTGCTCACCAAGGCTGAATTTATTTGATCAAGAATACAGTAAAATTGTAAAATATTATTACAATTTCAAATGGTGGTTTTCTGTATGAATCTGTGTTAAAGTGTAATGTATTTCTGTGATGCACAGCTGTATTTTCAGTATCATGAAATCATGAAAATATGATGATTTACTGCTCAATAAACATTTCTGATTATTATCAATGCTGAAAAACAGCTGTGCTGCACAATATTTTTGTGGAATCTGTTATAGAAATTATTTTTTAGTATTCACAGACGAAAAGAAAGTCACAAGAACAGCATTTATTTGAAATCAAAATCTTTTGTCACGTTATAAATGTCTTCACTGTCACTTTTGATCAGTGATGTCACTTCAGGAGGAGTCATGTGACCTGACACATTCGGATTCAACACACACACAGAGACGGCTTTTAAAAGTGGATGAAAACGGCAAATTATTTCACAGCAGGACAAAATGCAAAATTTCATCTAAATAAATTAAAGTGTGAATCTCTCGTGGTGAGAGATTGACACCAGACACAAAGAACCTGACTGAAGCGCTAAATATGCAAAGAGAGAATTATGCTGGAATAGACAGGTGTGTATGTTTGTGTTTGTGAGTCATGTTTAATTTCAATTTCACTGCATTCTGGGAGTGAAAGCAATTGATTTCTGGCTTGGGAGAAAAAAAGTGATGAAAGATTCAGCTTTAATTGAGCTTCTGTACATCACTTCACAAACTAACCGGTTCAACTTCAGCAAACTGATTCACTTCTCTGATGGTTAATGGTCCTATGAGATAGCTATTTATCTGTTTGTTTGTTTAAGTAAATTACAAGCTGTTAATTGTTTTAAAAGTTATGGCTGATAATCAATATATGTCAATATTAAAATTTTATGGTATATAATAAATTATGTAGCTGCATGATGACTAAGTGACATGTTTGCATGCTACTTTGTATTTATTAATTGTATTTAATAATCCTTTTTAATAAACGTTATTTTATTTAAAAAAACAATTATTTATTTTCGATTTAACTTTTTTTATTAATTAACATTAAAAAGTATAAAGTTTTTAAAGTGATCCATAAATCTCAGACTGAATTAAATGTAGTTTAATAGATAGTGTCCCTGAGATACACACATATTTTTCAAACACCGTAAATACAGCAAAGACCATTGGATTATGTTTTACAAGAAAATAAAATTTCAGTCTTCCAACTTCAAGTTATGGTTACAGTTGTTACACAATGTGTCCTTGTTACAGTGTAATTATACATTTAAGTACTGGGTAATAATAATTAAATACACGTAAACTTAAATCACCGTTATAATAATACAGCTGCATGTTCTTCATGTCCTTGGAATATTTTGTATTCTGTGACACAGTCAGACAGACGGCAGAAAGAGCCACGGGTAAACAAACACTGATGGAGCCCGGGGAAACAGGAACGGCCTCTCATCTCATCGGCACATCTTGAGACGAGCTGCTTATCATAATCTATAATGTCCTTCAGCTGGAGTCAGATGAACGGAGGGAAGAGCCTGACCTCCCACAGAGAGACTGGCACGTGTCACTACCATCGTACGCCAAATACACGAAAACAAACAATGCAGGCATTAATGCGGCTCCAGACGGGGGTCGTGGCGTGTGGCCATGCATTCATCCTCTGCCATCAGCCAAACCTCGAGTCGAGTCTTTTGAAGCACAGTTTGCTGTTACATTATGCTTATTTCAGCACGAGTCAGAGCGAAGAGTCATTTCAATGCAGCAGTATATAAGTAATACCTGTAAAGTGAGGAGAATGCAAACAAATCCAAACCCGATTGTACACTGTAAAAAATGACCGTGAAAATGCCATTTAAAAACCTTTTAAATGGTTAATGGTAAATTCCCCTACTATATACGGTGAAAAACTGTATTGGACATTACATGTAATTTTACGGTAATATACCTTTTTTTATTATTATTTACAGTAAATAACCATAAATTGATATGAATTAACAACTGAACAACCATAAATTCCCAGAATTCCCTGTGATACATTTAAAATATATATATTTTTTTAAATAACTATGTTTCTTCTTAGTTTTTCCTTATCAGTTTTGTATATAAGGGTTGTTACACCTATGGTCCTATAATACACCCGGCGCAATGCGACGCAAGGCACAGCGCAAGTGTGTTTGCTAGTTTCAGTTCGGCATTTTCCCGTCCAGCGCCACGTCGTTTAATTACCAAATGCATTAGCGCCCATTTGTGCGCCCATGGGCGTGCTGGTCTAAAAAAGAGGTGTGTTCAGGCGCACTGCTGGTGCATTGCTATTTTAAGGAGCTGAAAATAGACCAACTGAACTGGTCTAAAGTCTAAAGTCAATTGCGCAATATTGTTTTATTTAAAGCGCGCGTTGGTAAAAAATGTGCCTCTGGGCGGGTCCACAGTGCACGTTGACTTTGCTTATATCACACAGGGATGCACATCACACAAACATGCCAAATATTAAAAACAAAAGGATTACAGTGTAAAAGATTATTATTGTGTAGGCTACATAAATATAAAAAATTAATGATGGATAGTCATTGCGTGTATTAGAATTAGGCTACCTATTTGCAATTCAGCCTATTACTACTTATAATGTTGAATGAAATATTACTTCATCCCATGCCTTCTTCACCTAGGGAAGCTTTGGTGGATTCCCGTAGATGATCTGCTTGCACGCTTTAGCTTCGCGCACAACCAGATCGGTTTCTTTGCTTGAGAAGCATTTTCCGCCAACAAATTCCACCATGTAAACCCCGATCCGCCATGGCGCGAGCGCATCTCGCTCTTAAAGGGAATGGGAGATGACACTCTGATTTGTTTATTGAATGTTACGCCCATTCCTCATTAAGAGAATAGGGACAACCCATTCCAGAAATGCGCCCCGGCGTACGGACCGTTTTTCCATTGTTAAAATAGCAAATGTGGATTTGGACATGCACTGAGTGCACCTGCACCGTGCACTTTACACTTTGCGTTTAGATCGTTAAAATAGGGCCCTAATGTTGTTAAATGAATGTTTATTGCATTAGTTCAGTTTCAGATGTGTTAACATGATGGTGTTTAGTGTTTGTTAGAGTGAATGACACTGTGTATCTTCTTACAAATGTTATTATTTAAAAGCTGTTTGTGATGGGCTTTGAACTTTGGTTCATCATGTGACTTTCTCATCACCATCTGCTTTTGGTGGTTATCAGTGTATTACAAAGGTACAAAACAGATTTCAGTACTTCAATAGGTTGGTATATTAACATTATATGTGACGCTGGAGCACAAAACTTATGTATCACAGGTATATTTGTAGGAATAGCCAAAAATACATTGTATGCGTCGAAATGATTGATTTTTCTTTAGGATATTAAGGCCCAATCCCAATTCTACCCCGTAGTCCTTCCCATTTCCCCTACCCCTCCATTTCACGTGTTCACGTGAAGGGGTAGGGGTGTCTCGATTCTCTTTTGGTTGGAGCGGTAGGGGTAAAGGGAAGGGCCAGGTAGCCCTTCAAATGAAGATTTTTCGGGACCACACTTCAAACGAAGGGGTATGAATTATCTCGGCAACATGGTTGCTACAGCGAACAAAAAGACACATAAATGTAAGCTTTTTTGGCATAAATAAAGATTTTGACGAAAAGTAATCATTCGTTTTATGTTACATTCAATTGTGAGTTCATATTAATGGTCATGCTAATATTTGCCAACGTCATATCATTACAGACTGCATGATAGTGCCACAGCTTATGTTTGATCAGGGCGATAACTGCCGTAGACATTGATGGGGGCTAATCCCACCAATAATTAGAAATCGCTAAACCCTTTTTTGAAATATTGCCTATTCGAGAGAGAAAGAGAAAGAGAAAGAGAAAGAGAAATGTAATTTGCATGTATTCGCGCCTGTGCGTTTATCTGTTTAGAGTGAGTTTACTTTAAAACAGATGCATGCTCTCGTCGCTGGAAAATATAATGTAACGATTCAGTATTTAAACTGTATTTAATAAGTCGTGGGGCAGCGTTGACAAGTTTATTTTCTCCTGGATGTGTGAGCTGCGTGATTTCTGATATGTGTGTGTGTGTGTGTGTCAGTAAGCAGCTCATTAATACAGAACGATAATTAAAGGCTCTAATGCACACCAGCTCACCAGTATATGCGTGTATTGAAAGAGCTAGACGACGAATGATGGCGTGTGACGTCATGGTAGTGGTGTCCCAATTCTTAGGGGAATATTTTATCCCTTACCCCTTGACACTGTTTCAAGGGACAATGGGGAAGGGGTATAAAATAGAATTGGGATTGGGCCTAAGTAAAGACCATGTTCCTTGAAGATATTTTGTACATTTCCAACTGTAAATATATCAAAACTTAATTTTTGATTAGGAATATGCATTGCTAAGGACTTAATTTGGACGACACAGCGAGGACATGGAAGGTGATTTGAAGACAATACACTCCTTAAAGTTATATATATATATATATATATATATATATATATATATATATATATATAATAAATAATATATTATAAGTAATACAATTATTATAATCTTACTGACCCAAAATTATGAACGGTAGTGTATATCTGACCTGAATAAATGCTACTGATGAACCAAAGCATGTGCGGTGAGGAATAAATCAGCTGCTCATTGAGGAACATTAGGCTGCTTTTGGACGCAGATGTGACGCACTTCACATCAGGAACTACAAGACAATAAGACAGAACTACACAGGTGCATTCATTAAGAAAACGTGGGTGTTTAAAACTCTCCGGGTGCTTGTTTACTGGGCTTCTCAACCTTAAAACTGAGCAAAAGCTGTAGTGACTTCAAAACATGACAGAACCAAACGCACAGCTGTAAGAGCAAATACATGCGTTTATGGTGCTCGTGTTTAATTAACAATAGTCCTGTAGATTTGAAGCAACTCTACAGCTGTAGATGGAGGAGGGACCTGCTCTGCTGCAGAGGAGAGATCTGAGAGATGCTGTGTTAATATTTCATTCGCTTCTGCTCCAGGATCAGTGTGTGACAGAGAACATCAGATCAGATGAGCTGAATTATTCCTGCCGTCCGCTGGGGAGCCAATCAAGAGCATCACCTCTACACACACACACACACACACAGACACACACATGCATACATCATACATACACACACACCACACACACTTATACATGAACAGACTCACTCACACATACTCAAACAGAGACACAAGAATACACACATACACGCACGCACACACATGCGCACACACACAAACACACGCACACACACGAATACACACACATGCATACAAACACACATGCACACACACACACAGACACACACATGCATACACACACACTCTCACTCTCTCACACACACACACACACACACACCCGCACTCACCAAACACACACACACACACGCACATACACTCATACATGCACAGACTCACTCACACATACTCATACACAGACACATGAATACACACATACACACACACGCGCATACACACACACACAAACACACACACACACGCGCACACACATGCACGCACACACACACACACACACACATGCATAGAAACACACACGCATACACAGACACACACATGCATACATACACCCACATACACACCAAACCACACACACTCATACATGCACAGACTCACTCACACACACTCTCAAACACACACACACACACACACACACACTGAAACTCACAGGTTGATTGCTGCTAAACAACACGCTGCAACATTCAAACTCTGAATGGCTTCACTATCAATGCCACAAACTCAGATTAACTGGTGCAAAACACTGGTCAACCCGGGGTTAAGAGTGTCATTAGCCCAGCATAAAAAGCCCAGCAGGACACGTCAGCAGTTCAGCATTAATTAAGAGAAGAGAGTAGAAACACTGAAAGACGCTCAGTGACCTTGAGGCAAGGCGTGTGCATGTGAAAACAGCTCTTAAACACAAAAACCAATCAAGCTCATTCAGCCGCTGCAAAAACACACCGAATCACCAAGAGCACAAGCACACTTCACAAGATAGATAGAGAGACATCTGACCTGTAAAGTGTGCTTATGCTCGCTCTTTTAGACAATTTTGATATTTTTTATTTAATACAGTGACATTCACACCTTTATGTGCGACTGATGTATCCAAGTGCTTTTTTGTTGCAGATGCTATATGAGTTCAGAAAGATACCAGCAAATGATTATTGCTGCTTTCTCATAAATGACATACAATAGGCTGTATTAATTCCTAATCTACACATGCAATTATAAAATAATTCATGTGTAATGAAAATATGATGGACATACAGTTCATTTGTTCCACGAGGCTGCTTCGTAACAGATGAATCTGTATCATCGCTGAGAAATAGGGGTGTAACGATTCACTCGTTTTCTCGATGCATCGATTACAAACCCTGTCGATTTATATGCATCGATCTTGAAACATGATTTTTGAATCGTGAATCGCCGATCTTGGACAGCAATCGATTCAAAATGCTAAGAATCGAATGAATCCCGATTTCTATAGCGATTCAATGCTTTCAAAATGTATACACATTAAATTACTACACGCACAAATTAATGGAGATCTTGAAGAGTGTTCGTGAATCGTGCCTCTTATCTGTCCTTCACGCGCTCCACTGTTTACCGCCTGAGACTGTCACAGGATTGCGCTCGCGCTCCGTTCGTCTCTGACGCAGCTGACGTGTGATCTATAGGACTCGTGGCCAGTAATGCTAACGTGAAGTAGTTTTACTTTTCTGTAGTTTGTCAATGGCTCTCTGCATCTTACCGACAGCGTTACCGGAGCCGTCGACAGCTGTGTTTATTGCATGGACGGAGCAGAAATGTAAGTGTCTAAATCATACGCACAGTTCCACTGAATGATAAATGTGTTTAAACAATGCGGATGAACCGAATATACGAAGGAAACTTTTTAAATTAACCACAGCATTAACAACGACCTTGAAATAAGAGCACGAGATTTATCTGATAATATGCATGACAGTAGCGTTTGTTTCATTAGCAAACAGACATCTGGCGCGTTTTCTCTCAGAATCATTCGCTGATGGAGAGGAAAAGTTAAATAGAGATGAAGACGTTTTCACACTGAAAGAGAAGCGATCTCGCTCTCATAGACGTGCCAGGCTATATCTGCAGCTAAACTGAATAAAAGCAGAATGAACTGATGAAACCCACAAACAATTTATGAATGATGCAGTGCTAATTGACATTTATTACAGTACAGAAACTATAAAGTATATTTTCTACCTTATTCTGTGCAGAAAATTTGAATAATTGCTAATTAAATGTAGCCTAGTATATAAAACAATCATAAAATTGCCATTAGGAAAAAAATATCGATTACAAATGATTGATTATTGTCCAGCAGTGTATTTGATTTATTACAGCCAATTAAAAGTAATTAAAAAAGATGATAATTCCTTGTAAAAAAAAAATAATAATTATAATTATAATTATTATTAATATTATATAGGCTACATACATAAAATGATTGTATTTGACATTTCTGTCACTTCTGAAATTATGGCTACGCCCCTGGTGTGACAAAATGTTAGCTTATACATAATACTCTTTAAGCTCTTTTTTAAAAACTTGGCTTACATACATTTTTACGTATGCCATGTCGCATCATTAAACTAGTATTTAACAATGGACAAAAGGTTTTTATTATTTTATTTTTTTATAACCTATGGTTCTCTAACCATAAATGCTACTGTAATTTGCCCCCTGACTAAGCATTTAAATAATTTAGTAGAAGCATTTAAATAATCCCGTGAATACACTTAAAGAATGCAGAATCTAATCGTTATAATCGAATCGAATCGAATTTAATTGTGAATCGAATCTAATTGAATCGTTCTAAATTTGCAAAAATCGTTCTTGAATCGAATCGAAAACCTATGAATCGTAATCGAATCGAATCGCTGCCTCGCCAAAGATTCACAGCCCTACTGAGAAACTATTCTTTTTAAGACTTCCTTCGAAAATCAGACAATAAAATAAATGTTAAATTGAAATTATAAAGACTGAATTAAAGAAGTGAATATGCTGTGGTTTATTTGCCCACTGTGAGCTTATTATTGGCAGCATATCATAAAAATATCTAAGAAGAAGAAGAAGAAAAGCAACACTATCTAGGACATTTATATGCAAGCCTGTGCTAATGGACTCTGTTTGTGCAGTACTATCTAAAGTAAAATCACATATGGAAAGATAAAGAATCATCTTTATATCGACCGGAGAAAAGATGAGATCTGACGCTGTATTCACATTTAATCTTAACTGAAATGCTCATTTGGAAAATTATTTAATGAAAGCATTCTTATTCTTAGGTTTGCAAAACTACACAAAACTACATACAGATGCTTCAACAACACAAACAGCAACAGGTTTATTAGGCTGCGGTCACTTTAAGACCAAATGCAAGGATTCAATATACAGTATGCATGCACATCTAATTTTCTCTCTAACATTTACATTTACGTAACAGGCTGTTTGATAGAAATGTTCGTGTATTTGCCTTTTAAAGTGTGTCTGCAAAGTGTATGCACATGCTGACTGAGTAATATTGTGTGATTATTTTGTAGTTAAATGGCAAATTATGCTGGATCGCAATCAGTGGAGGACTATATAGATGGGATCTGATGCTGAATTCACAATTAATCTGAACTGAAATGCTCATTTAGTAAATTAAATTAGGGTTGAACATTTTTCGATTGTTCGGATAAAAATTGCTATTTTAAATGCAATCTATTTCCTAAGAGCTACAGGTTTGCTGTTTTTGTTTGTAGAGCAGACAAATTTTATAGTCCTATGTCAATAGGACTATAAAATAAAATATATATATATTTTTTTTTTTTTTAAATATAATAAAATGTATTTAATGAAAACGTGTGTGTGTGTGTGTGTGTGTGTGTGTGTGTGTGTGTGTGTGTGTGTTTGTGTGTGTGAGAAACTACATACAGTTGCTTTAACGACATGAATAGCTGCAGGTTTATTCGGCTGCTGTCACTTTAAGACATAATGCACTGATTCTATACATTTATATAACCAATTTTGTTCCTAACATTTTGGTTTTTACATGAATATTAGCCTAGATGAGCATTTTGATATAATTGTGTGTATATTTGACCAGTATAGCATTGTCTGAGAAGTTACTTTCTGTGTGTGCAATTGACCAAGTCGTATTGCGCGATTATCTTGTGGTTAAATTACAAATAATGCAGGTTTGTAATCACTGAATCTTGGAAAATTGGAGGGACTACATAGAAACAGATAAACAAGATCCACTAAATCAGACTGCTCTCTTTCCAAAAACCAAAGTAAAATTAACTATTCAATCAGAATTTACTGTGAAAAAGTGGGGGAAAAAAACTAAAGAATCTTGTGGAGCAAAATGCACACAATGTCACACTCACACTAGAAAGAAATACAGAGAAAACACACAAAACACTTTTTAAAATCCATTTAGCTGGTGAAGAGGGTTTATGTGTTTGCTGACACGCTTGAACACACACACACACACACACACACACACACACACACACTCCTGAGCCGCGGCTCTGCCAGCACAGGCTCACACTTCAAACGGCAAACACATCCATGAATGCATGTCAGGAGATCAACCGCGGGCCAATCCTGCAGGGACGCTCTTTCTGCATGTTAGATTAGAGCGCTGCCCTCGTCTGATTGGACGAACATGCATGTGATTCACATCACATCAGCCAATGGGATCAAAGTGCCAAAAATGGTTGAGAGGGGAAAAAAAACGAAGCCAAATGGAAAGTCAAAACTGCTGGTTTCTCAAGAACCACATTATTCAGTCGCCATCTTGAGTTTCATAGAAAAATATTCAATACTAGTTTTCCTATACATATTTTTATAAGGAAAATATATAGTTTTCCTGAGTTATTTGTTATTTCAGAGAATTTTATTAAAAAAAATTCAATATTTTATGGTCTATTAAAGATTAATCTAAATTAATTACATCTCAAATAAAATTATAATTTAATTATTTACTAAAAATACCTTTGTTAGTTTTTAAAACATTATATATAATGAAAAACTACTTTATACATGTATAATAAAATCAAATATATATACACACACACCTATACATTTTTTTTTAAATGTACATTATTATAATTCTTATACTTATTCTGTTTCTCGTCAGACATTCGAAATGAGCAAGCATCTGCAGTCATGTATTAAACAATAAATTAAAAACTACATTAACCACACTTCTGCTACTTGTGGCTTCATTTCACCACAGTGAATGATTAATATTGATCAGAAGAGGCGGCAGGCTGGCTGTGGATCAATGACGTGGTGTTAATTAGCAGCGCGGCCTGCTGGGAAAGGTCTGATGGCAGATGAAGAGCTGCATGTGTGACGCTGCCAGAGACATGCGTCTCACGAGAGACATCAGTCCGTCAGCTCATGTCTGACACGATCCCACATTACACTACATGGAAAGAATTAGTCGAAGCTGATGATGTGCTACTATCTCCAAACATCAGCGCTGAGATCAGACGTCTTCATTTAAACACAGCAGCTGCTCTCACTGGATATCAGACACGAAGCATTCTGGCCGCGTTCACATGCACTGATTTCCATCAGAATGAAAGAATCCGATCTGAAAGGTCTGCTTAGTTGCATGCTAAGACTTTGCACATATTCATTTATGTAGCGCAAATTGCGTCGCTCAAGTTTTGCATTTTTTTTTTTACATTTCATGTGAAAAACAAAAACATTTCCATCATATTTATATTATTTTATATTAATATTATTTTCATTTGTATATGCTTATTTTTTTTAGAACATTTATGTTCTGCAATATATATATATATATATACACACACATATATAATTTCTGACATTTATATATAATTTACTACGTGTGTAACAAAATTATTTTTACGTATAACATTTATGTTCTGCTCTCTATATAATGTAGAATGTTAATGACATCTAAAATTACTTTATTGCATTTTATTATAATTTACTACAACGTGTAACAAAATTGTTATTGTATAGCAGTTCTTGATGAAGACTTACTGATGCCAAGAAATAGAAATATTAATAATATGCAGCTAGTGCTATGCTTAAATATATTATATAATAATATTTGAAATAGCCCAATAAATAAATAACTTTTTTGTGGAAATTTAGGACAAGTTTAAGTTTATTCTAACTGCAAGAGGTTTTGATGATGATTTTTAGAATGAATATAAAATTTTCCCTTAATTTATTATATATATATATATATATATATATATTTTTTTTTTTTTTATTATTATTATTATTATTGTTTTGTCTTATATTAAGAAAACATATGGGATTAGAAGAAAATAGCATTTAAGAATATTTTATTCTTAATAATGCTTTGCGAATCAGGTCTCCTTAATATGTATTATACATATTATATGTTCAGAAATAATTAGTGCTTGCAAACGATTAATCGCATCCAAAATAAAAGCATTTGTTTACATAATATATATGTGTGTGTGTACTATGTATATTTATGTATATATAGACACAAACACATGCATGTAAATATTTAAGAAATATTTTATGTTTTCATATTAAATATATTTATATATAAGAATATGAATACATAAATATATAACGTATTTATATATATGACTTCTGGTCACATGTGAGCTTTGATCATTCTTTTCCCTTTACTGTTACCATTGGCATATTGTCAAAGTGTCTTATTGTAACGTTTGGGAATATTTCTATTCAAAATCGCCATTCCTCGATTTTTTTTCAAATAAATTCGTGGCAAAACATTAAATTCAAATTAATCGTTAAAATCTGAAAAACCGCCCAAAGCACAACCAGATTCAACATCATCATTTATGAACTTTCAAAGACAAATGAATGCTGGACTCCTAAAACGGACTCGACTAGATAAATCAGACTGAATATGAGCTGCACTCAAGCTCTTTTACCTGAGGATGAAGAAGATGAGGAGGTCAAGAAGAACCAGCAACGTCACCATACATGGAGAGAGACACAGAGAGCGTTTGATTAGCCGTGAGTTATGATCACAATAATGAGACATAAATATTCATGTGTGTATCGTGTCCCCGGCGGGACAGTGATTCGTGATGTTGATTGTTAAACTGATAATCAGGATCCTCCCCAGGAGAACATCGAGCATCTTCAGATATTATTCAGCGCCACACATCATTATGATGCTGTAAGTCAATAAGCACACTGTGTGCAAACACACACACACACACACACACACAGAGCGTTTGAGTCTGTAAACATGCACTGATGACATTTCATCTACAGTCACTACACAAAAACTGCTAAACATCAGCTAATGCTGATCTGCTGCAGCTTCAGACTTATATTGAAGGTAGGGATATATGCTGGTATCGGGTTTTCCTGTTGCGATTAATTGCTAATTATTTTATCACGGTAAACGGTATTATCACGGTATTGGAATGTAGTCTTTTTTTTTTAAATGGTCACAATACAGTATAATAGGATAAATAAAATTTTTATTTTATTTTATAAAATTATTAAATTAAAATGTTGTATTAATTTACTATAATACATGTATGTGTACAGTGGACTGATACATAATAAATATATAATAGTAATTTATATATTATATATTTATATTCAATAAAGTCTATTTAATATATAAATAATATTTATATTCAGAAGGCGGGACCTCAAGCAAGCACTTTGATCTCGTTAAATCACAGATGCACTTGATGTCTGTCTGACCATGTGACATGACTCAATCGACAGCGTCTCATAAAAGCCACATCAAAGCGGACGCCCCACACGAGTTATATCCCACAGTTCACTGCAGCACCGCACGACACAAGTAACAGATTCATGAACCACCATCGCTAGGATTTCTTCCCGCTGACGCACGGATCTGAAACCAGTCTCAAACGGGACGACAGCAGGACGGGACGCTCCAGTCATCCAGCGGAGATCATGATTACAGTCTGGACAGATGACTGATTTGACCACCGAACTAAACAAAAGACTCCAATGACACAATCACACCATACATGAACACCAGCCTTAGTTACTATCACTGAGCTACTTTATTATACTTAATAAGATTTTGAGTGTTTTTATTTTAGATTTTTCATTTTCATTTTAGTTAGTTTTAGTACTGTTGTTGTGTTTTTGTCATTTTTAAGTAGTTGCCTATGTGTGTGAGAGAATTATTATTAATTTATATCAAATTAAAATGTAAATAATAATTTAGTAATAATAGTTTATAAATTGTTTTATACATTTATACAAAAATACACTTAAAATTTATATTAGAAATTTGATTAATAAATGTGTATATTTATTTTATATGAATATTCATTAATTGTATTTATATAAAAATAATTGTATATTTGTTATTAGTAATGTATCTATTTATTATTTACATTAAATTATGCAAGTGGATGAATGACACATTCACTCCATACATGAACACCAGCCTTATTTAAGTGTATATATATTTGAAGTACATGGAAAAGGTCTTAATTTATTTTTTTATTTAAATAAAAAAAGCTAACTTTCTTATATTCTAGATTCATTTCAAGAGTTTTTTTGTTTTAATTCTGATGGTTAGGACTTACAGCTTAGGAAAATAGAGAAATCTTTATCTCAATATCTCAGGAGAAGTGTCAGTAAAGACATTTAATAACGTTATAAATTATTTCTAAATGCAGCCTTGGTGAGATGAGTGTATAATAAAGTCATTAATGGTGTAATGTAGCCACATTTATGACTATTTTAGTCCCAGTCTATGGGCCCTACAAACACACACGCATGCACACACAGTTTGAGAATACATACGGTCTAAAAGCTCAAGTACAGTAGAAGCGTGATGAGGGCTGTGACCAATGCGATTAGACGAGCTCATAAGAGACATGATTCGATCAGCAGAACAGTGTGACTAAATCTGTCCCGATCACACGCACTGACGGCTGGAGTCAAGCAAAAAAAACAGAACTACCAGACCAAACTACTGCAGAGAATTAATATTAGAATTTAAATAAAAATGTACCTTTCTATTACTTAAATCTTTATCAAAATGTAAATACCCACACATAATCTGCAAAAGGATTCATGGAATCACTGAAAGCAACTTCAAATTATTAATTGAAGCAACTCACAAAACACTACAAATGTGTGTTAGTCTGAAACATGAATGTGATATTGAGCTGAAAAAACCTAAATGGACAAACAGAATTAACCCCCCACCCACCCACACACACACACACACACCTCAATCAGCACTGTAATAATTCCCAGTATCATTATGAGGAACATGAACGCTGAGCAGAGATATGACACTGAATATAATGAGCCCATTTTCCTGCCTTGAGGAATATGCAAGGAATTAAATTAATATTATGACTTGTTTGATTCTCTTTGTCTGCACTGCATTAATTGAAGAGAACTACTGTGACCTTCACTGCACAATTACATCTCCATCACTGCAATTAAACACGTCAGCAGACGCACATGAACACGGGACCCGACACCACTGATGGCATCCCATAATTCCCCTATTTCGAACCGATATATGCATGTCAGGTGTAAAAATTGAAATTAAGAATAACAAGGGCTCTAACAAAAACTATTCAAATGCTTTTTAATTATTTTATCGGCAAACCAGTTTTGAAAATGACCGATAACCATAAAAAAAAGCTCAATATCGGTGCCGATAATCGGTTGACCCCTATGTAAAAACACACTGATGTATATGGAAGCAGCAATAACGTTCCCAGGGCTCTCAAGTATTACACATTCACTGTGAAACACATGCATTTTAACCAGTTCACATGATACACCTTGCGTTTCTCACAATGAGAAATAAGGGATAATTTGATTTGATGATTTGTTGTTTCTGTGTAAATTACATGATCCTGATGCAAGCATTTCCGTTACTAGACAGTGAGAGCTGATGTTGGTGGAATACAGTCAAATTTGTGCTAAATTATTACTGACATGGCCAAAAACTGTCCAACTGCGTAGCTTTGGCTACCTGAAACTAGAGATGTATTTAATTATTTATTACAATTTTTCATACATTTGTATTTCTGAATTACATAAAACTATTTATTTTATTTGGATGAATTTGTCTGTCTTTAATCAGATTTACCAATTGTTATAATTTCTATTTGTGCTGTTCAATTATGAACAATAGATCAAATTGAACTGCTGAACTTGAGAGAAGGGAGCACTGCTGTGAATAACTGAGTGATATAATCTCACTCCAAACTCTTGATAAAACTTGAGGGCCCTGTGATCCTTACAAATATAATTTGACAACATGTTTTATTGATATCATATACACATAGTGTACTTAACAATAAAGTTTACTCTATTCTAGACACACGAGACAGAAACAGCATCCAGTCCTTCACTCTTCCTGCTGGATTGATGTGAACATTAAAGCAGCTCTTAGAATAAAAGCATCTGATCGAAACGTGCCACAAAGTACAGGATGATGCAGCAGATACGGCTAAAAGACGGAAACTCAACAGTCAACAGAGAGCGGATTCACTAACAGCTCTCAGGACGAGACGCATAATGTGTTTTGCTAATTAAAATACCACTGTAATACCACTGATGCAACAGCACAAATACAGTATACCAACAAAACTACAACAATTACACTGACGTCTCAAACGAGCCACAAACTCCCTGTGAGTGAGTCATTTGATTCAATGAATCAGTTCAAACCAAAGAATTCAGTCTGATTCAACTGGTGTGTGTGAATCATTCAAAAGAAATGTTCGTTAATGAACCACTTGGTAATGACTTGCAGTTCTTTATAATGACTGAATAAATACAGCTTAAATTCATTAAAAAGAAATGCACTGTGATTCAATAATGAGCATTTGTTAATGAGTTCAGCTCAGTTAATGGAGCTCTATATAATGAGATATAAATACACTAATTAAAATATATAAATAAATAAATAAATGCATTGAAAAACACACTAATTTAACGATTCATTAGTGCATTCATTAATGAAGTGATTGGTTTGTGCAGTTCTTTATAACAAAGAATAAATAAACATTTTTATTTAAATTCTAAAATAATTAACATTTTTATTTAATGTAAATGAATAATAAATACATTATAATAATTTGTATCATAGTTTTTTTTTCATATTTTGCAATTTGAATTTATAAATAAACACATTTTACATTCAAAAAGATTCATTAACGGTGCATTCATTCATGAAATGACCCGTTAGTGCAGTTCTTTATAAAGACAAACAAAACAAATATATTTTAAATTAATTAAAAACAATGTTTCATTAACAGCTAATTTATGAGTGAATTGCTTGGTTAGTAAATAAATGCACATTATTAATTATAATTAATCAGTTTGATTATTAATTTATTCCTTATTAACTATTTTATCATAATGATAGTTACAATAAACGTAATATAAAATGTTTACATTTATTGTTTTTTTTTATATATATATAACATTTTATAATTATTACATTTGTATATATGCATTTACAAACAACCAAGTATATAAATAAATACATTTTACAAAACAACAACAACTAAAAGATTCATTAACGGAATCACTTATTGCAGTTCTTTCAAACGAATCACTTCAGGCAGATGATTCAGAGTCGCCTCAAAGTGACTCCATTGCAGCGCTGAATATGAGCCTATCTCTGACAGAGAGTGTTAAACGTGATAAACGATCTGGTGCTTGGGTCCTGCCTCCTGCAGAGACACGATGAAGAGCGTCAGATAACCTGCCACATTATCAGCTCTTCACTTCACGTTCTACATCATAGCACCTATTTACAGCTGTGAGGAGACGAGAGAGATCCAGAGCCGGACTGCGTTCCTGACCTCGTCAGAGAAGATGATTATCACTCATCCTCCAGACAAACCACTGCTCAGGAATCAGCGCAAAGCTTCACAGGCTTCATTTACAGCCAGACAATAGAATAGAACTAGAAACAAATTAAATAATATAATGTAATACATTTAATTTAAATAAACAAACAAAAACAGGATTATATTCTTTATCCTTTATGCAATATATTCCATGACTAAAAATAATTATAAATAAGTAAAAAAAAAAAAAAATTATTATAAAAATTATCAAATAAATAAATGAAAGTTTTTTTGTAAATTTCCAAATAGATGTGTACAGTATAATAAAATAATTATTGTAAAATACAAATATATTTAAGTCGTAATATTTTTACATTAGTTATTATAAATTTATTATACATTTTCTATTAAATTAAAATTATAATATGTATTCGTTTGCTGGCTATTTGTTATTTAAAAATGTAAACTTTTTTAACATTTGAAATGTAAATAATGTAAATATTTATTAGAATTTGTATTAATATATATATATATATATATATATATATATATATATATATATATATATATATATACAATAATAATAATAATGATAATAATAATAAACAATAATACAATAATACAATAATTTAATAATAATAAAAAAAATATTAGCAGTATTATTATATTTAATAATATTGCGCTATTGTTATAAATATATGTACTATTCATCTATATTCAACTAAAATGTTATATATTTTTATGTATTTTTATTTATTTTTAGCAATTGTATTTTATTTTATTTACACATGGATAATATTGCAGGATGGTAATGAACAACTGTTTTTATTACTTCATATTTCTTTCTTTTTTTATTTTATCTCTTTATTTTGGAGCTCGACAGCCTCTGTCCTCGATCACTTTTATTATATTGAAAAGAGTTGGCATTATATTCTTGAGAAACGCACTTTTTGTGCTCTGCTGAAGAGAGGAAGTCATATGGGTTCGGGTGAGAAAATGATGATAGATCTGTTGATTTTGGGCTGAACTCTGGCTCTAATGATGAACTGAGAGTGAAGCACCTGCTTTAATGGAGCTGTTGAGGTGACGTCCCTGAACACATGCAGAAAAATGATGAATCTCCTGTTTGTGCCCCAGCGAGGCCTGCAATACATCTTCATTTCTGCAGGTTGTTATAAATGTCACTTAATGAAAAACATCAGAGCCGATGACAAATGCGTCGGCTGACAGTAAGAAACGGAGCCGTTTAACGAGCCGCGGCTGATTCACGGTTTGACAGAAACACAGTATTTCACTACATCACATCAGACTCCGTCCTAAGCTTTTCTGCAGAGACATCGTGACTGTGAAACGCTGCAGTGATTCCTGAGAGACATTCATCTGGGACTTTATCTCCTTTAATTTAGACAGAATATTTTCCAGAATGAATATGGAATAGTTTATGTATTTATTGTTAAGTATCTTACATTATATTTAGACATGGAATATATTTTAGAATGCATATGAAATACTCATATTAATTTATTTATTTATATTTAAGTATCTTATATTTAGAAGTGTAATATATTTTAGAATGCATATGAAATACTCATACTAATTTATTTATTTATATTTAAGTATCTTATATTTAGAAATGGAATATATTTTAGAATGCATATGAAATAATTATATTTATTTATTTATATTTAAGTATCTTATATTTAGAAATGGAATATATTTTAGAATGCATATGAAATAATTATATTTATTTATTTATATTTAAGTATCTTATATTTAGAAGTGTAATATATTTTAGAATGCATATGAAATACTTATATTAATTAATTAATTTATATTTAAGTATCTTATAATTAGAAATGGAATATATTTTAGAATGCATATGAAATACTCATATTAATTTATTTATTTATATTTAAGTATCTTATATTTAGAAATGGAATATATTTTAGAATGCATATGAAATAATTATATTTATTTATTTATATTTAAGTATCTTATATTTAGAAGTGGAATATATTTTAGAATGCATATGAAATACTCATATTAATTTATTTATTTATATTTAAGTATCTTATATTTAGAAGTGTAATATATTTTAGAATGCATATGAAATACTTATATTAATTTATTTATTTATATTTAAGTATCTTATATTTAGAAGTGGAATATATTTTAGAATGCATATGAAATACTTATATTAATTTATTTATTTATATTTAAGTATCTTATATTTAGAAGTGGAATATATTTTAGAATGCATATGAAAAGCTTATATCAATTAATTAATTTATATTTAAGTATCTTATATTTAGAAATGTAATATATTTTAGAATGCATATGAAATACTTATATTAATTTATTTATTTATATTTAAGTATCTTATATTTAGAAATGGAATATATTTTAGAATGCATATGAAATAATTATATTTATTTATTTATATTTAAGTATCTTATATTTAGAAATGGAATATATTTTAGAATGCATATGAAATAATTATATTTATTTATTTATATTTAAGTATCTTATATTTAGAAGTGTAATATATTTTAGAATGCATATGAAATACTTATATTAATTAATTAATTTATATTTAAGTATCTTATAATTAGAAATGGAATATATTTTAGAATGCATATGAAATAATTATATTTATTTATTTATATTTAAGTATCTTATATTTAGAAGTGGAATATATTTTAGAATGCATATGAAATACTCATATTAATTTATTTATTTATATTTAAGTATCTTATATTTAGAAGTGTAATATATTTTAGAATGCATATGAAATACTTATATTAATTTATTTATTTATATTTAAGTATCTTATATTTAGAAGTGGAATATATTTTAGAATGCATATGAAATACTTATATTAATTTATTTATTTATATTTAAGTATCTTATATTTAGAAGTGGAATATATTTTAGAATGCATATGAAAAGCTTATATCAATTAATTAATTTATATTTAAGTATCTTATATTTAGAAATGTAATATATTTTAGAATGCATATGAAATACTTATATTAATTAATACATTTATTTATATTTAAGTATCTTATAATTAGAAATGGAATATATTTTAGAATGCATATTAAATAATTATATTAATTTATTTATTTATATTTAAGTATCTTATATTTAGAAATGGAATATATTTTAGAATGCATATAAAATACTCATATTAATTTATTTATTTATATTTAAGTATCTTATATTTAGAAATGGAATATATTTTTGAATGCATATGAAATAATTATATTTATTTATTTATATTTAAGTATCTTATATTT
>NC_081788.1:29602357-29609857 GCF_963082965.1 Carassius carassius | reverse complement strand
TAACAGCAGTGGTGTAAATAATAGAAATCTCATTAAAGTCTTTTTTATTATTCCAGACCTGATCCGGCTGCAGTTATAACATCATTTATCATCGAGCGGGAACACTGAGGAAATCTCCTGTAGTCGGGTGCTCCAGGGTGACCTTTGACCTCCGGAGTGCCGCTTCATATCGTAAAGGGTTCCAGAAGGAGGAGGAGACAAACAAGGCGTTGCTCAATGTCAAGGATACTTCCTTGGCAGGACTGGTCCTTCCAAGTCACTTCCTTCAGAGGCTAGGCGAGACTCCTCTTTAGCATTCGGAGAACACGCAAATGGAACAGGCTAGCAAGTGCACGTAATTGCGTCATTACGTCAGTGAAAAGGTCCGTTTGAATAACGCTGTGAATGGTATCGTTAAATTACTTTGGACAACTTAACTAGTTATTTATAAATGAAATGCAGATGGCGCAACCAAGCTAACAATTGTTAAATGACAGGTCTGGTTCAGTTAACCATTTGTATTTGTATAATTTACAATATCAATATGGTAGTAATTTGTACTGGCATTTAAACGTTAAACTTTACTTATATTTACTACAAATGTTTGGTAACGTAAATAAAAACCGTTAACGCTCAGACTCTGCTAACGTTCGACATTTTTTAATTTTTTAACAAGATAGCAAAGCTGCGTGCATAGCATTGTGGGTGATTTGAGAGCGCGAAGAGCGCGAAGGATACACATATGCATCCTTTCCTGTGTATGGGATATTTTTCGAACGAAAGACTCAGTCCTTGGTTGAAATTCCGAGGATCCTCGACATTGGAACAGTCCTTCGATGGATGTCGATGACAGATGTCCTTCCTTGACATTGAGAAACACCTACAGACTCGATCCGACCCATAATGCATTGCAGCGAGCCTGAGCTCTGACATCACATCAGTGCAGCTATTACTATCCACCAGATCGTGGAGACGTGCATCACAATACATCATTGATGGAAAACAAATGATTTCATCAAAGTTTTATCACAGAGTCTCCTCCAGGGTTATTTTAGCACTGATACACTACTAAAGGTTTTGTTCCTTTTTTTTTTATTAATTAACAATATTTAAAATATATTTTTATTTTTATTTTAGTTGTATTAATTTTGTTGTTTGTTTTTGTCATTTTTATTAGTTTTACTTTTTTGTGTCTACATATTTTTTTCACTACTACATTGTTATAGTTTTTGTTAATATTTTATATGAATTCACAACATATACAATATATTTAATCTTTATATCGTCTATAAAGTTATACAATTTTATTTATAAGACTTGTATATTAAAGTTTTTCTTTATATTTTTTACACAAATTTACCATAAATAAAATGTTTCATTTTTATATATTTTGTAACTTTAATTTTAGTTACATTTTAGTAATTTGTTTTTTATTATTTATTTTAGTTTTTTTTGTTATATTTATTCATTTTACTTGAATAAAACGATAATACATTTCCTCTTTATATTGTCTGTGTACAACCCGAATTCTGGAAAAGTTGTTACGTTTTTTAAATTTTAATAAAATGAAAACTAAAAGACTTTCAAATCACATGAGCCAATATTTTATTCACAATAGAACATAGATAACATAGCAAATGTTTAAACTGAGAAAGTTTACAATTTTATGCACAAAATGAGCTCATTTCAATTTTGATTTCTGCTACAGGTCTCAAAATAGTTGGGACGGGGCATGTTTACCATGGTGTAGCATCTCCTTTTCTTTTCAAAACAGTTTGAAGACGTCTGGGCATTGAGGCTATGAGTTGCTGGAGTTTTGCTGTTGGAATTTGGTCCCATTCTTGCCTTATATAGATTTCCAGCTGCTGAAGAGTTCGTGGTCGTCTTTGACGTATTTTTCGTTTAATGATGCGCCAAATGTTCTCTATAGGTGAAAGATCTGGACTGCAGGCAGGCCAGGTTAGCACCCGGACTCTTCTACGACGAAGCCATGCTGTTGTTATAGCTGCAGTATGTGGTTTTGCATTGTCCTGCTGAAATAAACAAGGCCTTCCCTGAAATAGACGTTGTTTGGAGGGAAGCATATGTTGCTTTAAAACCTTTATATACCTTTCAGCATTCACAGAGCCTTCCAAAACATGCAAGCTGCCCATACCGTATGCACTTATGCACCCCCATACCATCAGAGATGCTGGCTTTTGAACTGAACGCTGATAACATGCTGGAAGGTCTCCCTCCTCTTTAGCCCGGAGGACACGGCGTCCGTGATTTCCAACAAGAATGTCAAATTTGGACTCGTCTGACCATAAAACACTATTCCACTTTGAAATAGTCCATTTTAAATGAGCCTTGGCCCACAGGACACGACGGCGCTTCTGGACCATGTTCACATATGGCTTCCTTTTTGCATGATAGAGCTTTAGTTGGCATCTGCTGATGGCACGGCGGATTGTGTTTACCGACAGTGGTTTCTGAAAGTATTCCTGGGCCCATTTAGTAATGTCATTGACACAATCATGCCGATGAGTGATGCAGTGTCGTCTGAGAGCCCGAAGACCACGGGCATCCAATAAAGGTCTCCGGCCTTGTCCCTTACGCACAGAGATTTCTCCAGTTTCTCTGAATCTTTTGATGATGTTATGCACTGTAGATGATGAGATTTGCAAAGCCTTTGCAATTTGACGTTGAGGAACATTGTTTTTAAAGTTTTCCACAATTTTTTTACGCAGTCTTTCACAGATTGGAGAGCCTCTGCCCATCTTTACTTCTGAGAGACTCTGCTTCTCTAAGACAAAGCTTTTATAGCTAATCATGTTACAGACCTGATATCAATTAACTTAATTAATCACTAGATGTTCTCCCAGCTGAATCTTTTCAAAACTGCTTGCTTTTTTAGCCATTTGTTGCCCCCGTGCCAACTTTTTTGAGACCTGTAGCAGGCATTAAATTTTAAATGAGCTAATTAAGTGGATAAAAGTGTAAAATTTCTCAGTTTAAACATTTGCTACGTTATCTATGTTCTATTGTGAATACAATATTGGCTCATGTGATTTGAAATTCCTTTAGTTTTCATTTTATTAAAATTTAAAAAACGTCCCAACTTTTCCGGAATTCGGGTTGTAGTATTATTACATTTTATTTTTTAGATTTATTAGCAAGAAAAATAAAACATTTTTATTTTATTTTGTTTTATTTCAGCTAGTTGCCAAGTCAACATTTCTCTAGAAATACAAAAATAACTAAATAAACGAAAATTATTATTATTATTAAAACTGTCCATTATATATACAAGAGCACATTGTTTATTTATAATAAATATAATACATAAAATGTTATAATATGTGTATTTTATAATGTAATGTATTTAAAATAATCAAAAACTATAACAGTATAGTAATAAAAAAAATAATAATATAAGTAAAACTAATAAAAATGACAAAAACAACAAAATCACTAAAACTAACTAAAAGTTAAAACAGTTATTTTTAAAGAATTTACACATATTTAAATGTCTATATTTATATTCATATAATTTAAATTATAAATAAATATACGTAATATATAAATGTACAATTTCTTAAATATATACATGCGTGCGTGTGTGTGTATGTGCATTTACATATGCATAATAAATATAAAGATATTATGCAAACAAAAACGTGTTTTTGTTACATCAAAAATCGCGATTAATCGCTTGACAGCACTAATTAAAAAATTTAAATAAAGTGAAAGCACTTTAAAATCCATGAATAAAATTAAAATGATCACTTTTTTTTTTTAAACAACTAAATAACTACAACAGTATCTCGATGATCCTAAACTAACTCTGATCCAGACATGATGAGTGAACTAAACGACATAAAACACCGAAACAGTGTCATCATATAAAGCCATCAGAATTAGAAAGTGAAACTAAAGCAATCAGGTCACCAAGTTTCCTCCGTTTGAGAGAGTCATCATCTCACATTCTGCACGCTTCTCTCTCCTCCTCTGAGCTCAGATTGATTTATTTCTCTTCGGGCTTTATAAATATATTCCACACCTGAGAACGGCCCGAAGCTTTGATGATCTGAATAAAAACCGTCCCTCTGGTGGAGAAGCCACTAATTTCAGCTCGCAGCTCTGAAGTGGAAATGTGTGTCCAAGGAGAGACGGAGCTGGGACTTCATTTAAATAACTATTGTGCCTGCTGATGCCACCAGCTGAATTGTATAATGTAATGATATCTTTAGCAACTCCTGCTGCTGCAAAATGAGAGTCAGCCATCACAGGCCTGAAGAAAGTTTAGACAGAGATTTCGCTTCAGATGCAGTGCAAAAACAAATGATTCCTTTGAACTGAATCTTTCAAATGATTCATATTCTGTAATGGTTCATGCATACTTACTCTAATTTACACTAGCTTTGTATGCATGTAATACCTGGATGAACTTTACTGTGAACTAAAATTAAAAAATATATATATATAAAATAATATATAATTAATTTAAATAAGATAAAATATAAATGTTTGATATTTGAAATATATAAAATAAATAATAAAAATATTCTATATGCAATAAAAATATTTTTTTTCAAATATTAATAAAAACTGTAGTAGTATTGCAATTAATAAACAAACTCGAAAAACTTAAACACTTGAGAAACAGCATTAACTTTAGGCTGAAGTACTAAAATTAATAAAACAAAAAATAAAAAAATAAAGCTAAATAGAAATACAAAAAACTTATACAAAAGCACATAATATAATTACTAAAGCTTAAAATAAATTAATAATGAAAACATACATTCAATGTATTTTAATAATAATATTTTACCAGATTACTGAAATTACTTCAAGTTAAAATATAGTTAATTTAATAATATATATTAAATTATAATTATATCAAGTTCAGATCAAATGTTAGCTATAATATAACTGCATTTTAGATTCCTGATGTTTGTCTCCAGAAGATGCTGATGAGGAAAAATGGGGCAAAAAAAAAAAAAAAAACTCAACAAGCAAGAATATCATTACCTAATAATTTCCATGCATGCAATTACAGCAGCTCTTCTTCTGCGCCGGTGAGCTGAAGATAACTTTCTCTCATTAGCATGCTAATGTGCAAACAGCAGGGTGTGTTGGATCTTCAACACTTCACGATTCACCTCATTACACATTAATGAGATTTAAAAGTGAAGGCAAAATAAAAATAACTTGTCTTTGTGAAGTCGGAGGGACACGTTTGAATCATTAGCAGGTGAGTGGCTTCACACACAACGTCTCACTCGTACATCTCTTACCCGGGTGAGGTGTATGACACCCTGAGACGTCACAGAGCAGCCCATGAAGCCCACAAACTGCAGTTCCGGACAGTTCTCCGCAAACGCCTGCACAGATTTATCTGTCACCTGACAAACACACAGGAATAAAACACATCAAAACATCGTCTAAATGTTGCATTCATTATGCATACATGTGTTCAGGCTAACATTTTTCCTCTAGCATGTGTTCCCTGGGAATCAAACCCACAGCCTTTTGCGCTGCTAATGCAATATATGCATACAAATATAACATATGCATGGCAGAAACACTCACAAACACATTTAATATCATTTGATTCATTGAAGTTTGATTAAAACGTGAGAAATTCATTATGATATCAATATTTAGCATTATTTTTTCTATGATATGCAGCCTTAATTACATCAACAAAAATGAAAAATAATTTCAGAGGAGAGTCGGATATTATTTTTTCTATGAAAGAAGACAAAATAACATGCACTGTGAACAATCAGAATGAACATGAATTACAAAATGTAATAGTCAATATAATAGACTTAAGACTTTGTGATGTGCTACATCAATAAATTAAAATGTTGTGGAAAAGTTCATTTATTTCTGTAATTCAACTCAAATTATGAAACTCATGTATTAAATAAATTCAATATACACAGACTGAAGTAGTTTAAGTCTTTGGTTCTTTGAATTGTGATGATTTTGGCTCACATTTAACAAAAACCCACCGACTCACTATCTCAACAAATTAAAATACTTCATAAAACCAATAGAAAAAAAACATTTTTAGTGAATTGTTGTCCTTCTGGAAGGTATGTTAATTTACTGTACATGTACTCAATACTTGGTAGGGTCTCCTATTGCTTTAATTACTGCCTCAGTTCGGCGTGGCATGGAGGTGATCAGTCTGTGGCACTGAGGTGGTCTGGAAGCACAGGTTTCTTTGACTGTGGCCTACAGCTCATCTGCATTGTTTGGTCTCTTGTTTCTCATCTTCCTCTTGACAATAGCCCATAGATTCTCTCTTGGGTTCAGGTCTGGTGAGTTTGCTGGCCAGTCAATCACAACAACATCATGGTCATTTAACCAACTTTTGGTGCTTTTGGTGCAGTGTGGGCAGGTGCCAAATCCTGCTGGAAAATGAAATCAGCATATTGCTTTTGAAAAAACACAAACCCAACCAAACCAGCAGATGACATTGCACCCCACATCATCACAGACTGTGGAAACGTAACACTGGACTTCAAGAAACTTGGGCTATGAGCTTCTCCATCCTTCCTCCAGACTCTAGGACCTTGGTTTCCAAATGAAATACAAAACTTGCTCTCATGAACGTTGGACCACCGGGCAACAGTCCAGTTCTTATTCTCCGCCAGGTAAGACGCCTCAGGAGTGGCTTAACAAGAGGAATACAGAAAACTGTATCCAAATTTCTTGACATGTCTGTGTGTGGTGGCTCTTGATGCCTTGACCCCAGCCTATGTCCATTCCTTGTGAAATTCACTAAAATTCGTGACAATCCTCATAAGGCTGTGATTCTCTCAGTTGGTTGTGCATCTTTTTCTTCCACACGTTTTCCTTTCACTCAACTTTCTGTTAACATGCTTGGATACAGCACTCTGTGAACAGTCAGCTTCTTTGGCAATGAATGTTTGTGGCTTACTCTCCTTGTGAAGGGTGTCAATGATTGTCTTCTGGACAACTGTCAGATCAGCAGTCTTCCCCATGATTGTGCAGCCTAGTGAACCAAACTGAGACCATTTTGAAGACTCAGGAAACTTTTGCAGGTGTTTTGAGTTGATTAGCTGATTTAATTTGTTGAGATAGTGAGTCGGTGGGTTTTTGTTAAATGTGAGTCAAAATCATCACAATTAAAAGAACCAAAGACTTAAACTACTTCAGTCCGTGTGCATTGAATTTCTTTAATACACAATTTCACAATTTGAGTTGAATTACTGAAATAAATTAACTTTTCCACGACATTCTAATTTATTGAGATGCACCTGTATATGTTATGTTGAATTATTATGCAGAATGCAGAATGTTTCAATCCAAGCATTTTAGTCAAATGTAATTAAGCAACATTTCAAACCTTTAACTCACGGGGAAAGTCAACCCATTAACAGTATAAAGTAGTCATAGGACAAAAATGCGGACTTGGCAACTGCATTCAACATGAGCTACAGGAGTCAGATTTGATTTGGTTTAGGAGAGAGTGATGGCTAATTGAAAAGAGATTTAAAT
>NC_081788.1:29544857-29597357 GCF_963082965.1 Carassius carassius | reverse complement strand
CTGGGGTAGCCATACTTTTTTCACCTTACCTCAATGTAGATATACTGTCAAAGGTAGAATTAGAAAAAGGTCGCCTTCTTGTTGTAAAAACAAAAATTGATGAATACAATTTTATATTTGTTAATATTTACGCTCCAAACAGAAGTGCAGAAAGAATAATTCTATTTAAAAGACTGAATGAATATTTGAGAAATGTAAACGCTGATGATTTTCTAATAGTAGGAGGTGACTGGAATAGCACAGTTGATTTTACATTAGATAGAAATAATACTGAACCAGATTTTGAATCGCCTGCTTTGTTAAAAAAGGTTATCTTTCAAAACAATTTGTTGGATGTGTGGAGAGAGAGGAATTCAAATGTAAAAAAATATACTTGGGTAAAAATTTCACAAGGGAGAATAAGTGCAGCTAGACTAGATCGATTCTATGTTTGTAAGAGAACTAATAACAGGATTGTGGCTGCGAACATTGTTCCATGTGTTTTTTCAGATCATCATTTTGTTTCTTGTAATTTAACTTTGTCACAGACTCAGTGCAAAAGTCCTTACTGGAAATTGAATGTGCGTTTATTACAGGAGAAAGATTTTATTGAGAGATTTAAATGTTTTTGGGGTTTTTGGGTTTCTCAGAAAGGTGAATATGAAAATTTAATTAAGTGGTGGGAATTGGGAAAAACACAAATTTGAATTTTTTGTCAGCAGTTTTTTTCTTTCTCTACAACACAGATTAAGAGAAAAATCAACGATTTAGAGAAGGAAATAGTGCAGATTACAGCGAATCTGCTGCTGCAACCAGATGCTGTAATGACTGAGAACTTATGTGAGAGAAAGAGTGCTCTTACCTCTCTTCTGCAGGTGCAAGCTAAAGGGGCACTAATAAGGTCACGGTTTCTCTCAGTGCGTGATATGGATGCACCAACTACATATTTTTTTAATCTGGAAAAAGTCTCAAAAAAGCAGAATATAATGCATTGTCTGACATTCCCTGATGGGTCTAAAACGTCTGACCCAAAGAAGATGAGGAAAATTGCTGTGGACTTTTATACAGAACTTTTTAGAGCTGGAATCTGTGATCCACAAAGTACATCGGACTTGATTGAACAACTTCCTACTCTTAATGAAAAACAGCGAGAAAGGTTGGACAGTGTTTTTTCCTTTCAAGAACTGACTGATGCAGTACAACAGGTGAAACCTGGCCGTGCACCAGGTATTGATGGTCTGCCGGGGGAATTTTATAAAGTTATGTGGGGAATCATAGGTAGAGACTTCTATGAGGTGGTACAGGAATGTTATGAGGAACAATGTCTTCCCAAGAGCTGTCAGAGGGCTGTTCTTGTTCTTATTCCCAAAAGAGGAGACCTAAGTCTCATGAAGAACTGGAGACCCGTTTCCATCCTCACTACTGATTATAAAATTCTAGCAAAAGTTTTGGTCAATAGATTAAAGTGTGTTTTGGGTAATATCATTCATGAGGATCAATCATATTGTATTCCAGATAGAACAATTTATGATAATATTTTTCTAGTGAGAGATTTACTGGATTATTGTAAAATAAATGGTACCAACTTAGGTCTTCTATCATTAGATCAAGAGAAGGCGTTTGATCGTGTAGACCATGAATATTTATTCAGAACACTAAAAGCTTTTGGTTGTGGTGATGGTTTTTTATCCTGGATTAAGATCTTGTATACAAACGCTTCATGTTTAGTGAAAATTGGAGGAGATTTAAGTCCACCAATTCAAATGCAAAGGGGAATCAGACAGGGATGTCCTTTGTCTGGTCAGCTGTATGCATTAGCAGTTGAACCTTTGTTGTGTTTATTTAGGAGAAATGTGTCTGGTATATGTATAGGAAATAATATTCATAATGAAATTAAGCTGACCGCATATGCAGATGATATTACTGTATTTGTCCAGAATCAAAAAGATGTAAACGCAATCAGTAAGTGTCTTTGTTTATATGAAAAGGCATCATCCGCAAAGTTAAATTGGAGTAAAACTGAAGCTTTGTGGTGTCTTGATCATTCAATAGAAGATTTACCAGTTATTCCTGAAAATGTAAAATGGGGAAAAATGGGTTTCAAATTTTTAGGGATTTATTTGGGAAATGAAGAGTTTAAAAAAAAGAATTGGGAGAATGTAAAGGATAAAGTATGTGCTAAGTTGTCTAAATGGAACTGGTTGCTGCCTCAGCTATCGTATAGGGGAAGAGTGCTGGTTATCAACAATTTAGTAGCATCCTCCTTGTGGCACAGGTTAAATGTTCTGGAACCACCAATGGATTTTTTTGTGGATATCCAGAGAGTTCTTGTTAATTTTTTCTGGACTGGAAAGCACTGGGTGAAAGAGGCAGTCTTGTATCTACCAGTTCATGAAGGAGGACAAGGCCTAATTGAATTAAAATCCAGGTATGCAGCTTTTCGGCTTAAGACTGTCCAAAGGCTTCTTTATTATCAAGATCAGAACTGGATGGAAGTGGCATGTGCCCTCTTGAGGAGGGTGGGTCGTCTGGGTCTTGACAGACATCTGTTTTTAATGAACTTGAAGAATATGGACCTTAACGGACTCACATCTTTTTATGCTTCAGCTTTACAGGTGTGGCAGATTTTTTCTGTGGAAAGAGTCGATGTCTGGAATTTGGAGGAACCTTTGTTTTTTAATGGACTTTTGTCTACTGAACTACTGAATTCAGGCACTCTTCGTAATTATCTGATTAAAGCTGGCATTTGTAAAATTGGACACTTAAAGATTAATAACCAGTGGATTACAGCAGAGGAATTGCGTCTTCAAATAGAAATTCGGTCTTTACGAGTTCTTCAAAGATTGCTGGAGGAAATAAAGAATCTCTTCTGTCTTCGGATATTACATTTGGAGAACTTTGAAGGATTATTTCCTGAAATACGTGTATCTGTGGAAGTGGGAGATTGGGAAGAGACTGAAGGGAGTCTGTTGACTTTTAGAACACCTGAACTTGGAAACTTCAAAAATCTTTCTAAGAAAGCCCTATACATGATTTGTGTCAAAGCTCTTAATTTAAGAGCACTTGACAAAGTGATCGAGTCAAAGTGGATCGGAGTGGCTGAGCAAGGATCTTCCCCAAAAGGTAGTTGGAGGTCCCTGTACAAGAAGCCCATTGAGAAAAGATTGGGTGATTTTCAGTGGCGGATTGTATATTGGGCAATAGCTACAAACAGATACAAAGCACATCTGGATTCTTTGCATAGTGTAGAGTGTAATTTTTGTGGGGAATCTGAAACAGTTAATCATCTTTTTGTTGAATGTTCAAGATTAAGTGAACTTTTTTGGGTGCTAAAAGATGTTTGTCAAAGGTTGGGGTTCTTGTTTACTAATGGGTTATTTATATTTGGGCCAAAATATAGTGCTACAAATAAACAAAAAGTTGTGTTACTGAATTTTATTTTTGGTAAAGCTAAGATGGCAATTTGGTTAACCAGGAAGAACAAGACTCTCAATTTAAATGGAGTAGATCCAGTGCATATGTTAAAAGGGTTTATAAAAGGACGCTTGATGCTGGAGTTTGCTTATTATGAAATGATCAATGATATTGAGACCTTTTTTTTGATGTGGGGAACCGAAGGTGTGTTGTGTAAGCCCTGTGGAGGGCAAGATTATGAGTTAAGTTTTGGAATGTTATAAAAGAAGAAGGTTGTTGTATTTATATAAATATATGTATATATGTGTATATATATATATGTATGTGTATATGTATGTATATGTGTATATATATATATATATATATTATTATTATTATTATTTTTTTTTTTTTTATATAAATGTTTTAAGATGTTGGTTTCTATAAAAAAATTTCTTTTTTTGGACTATGTTCTGGAAAATTCTGTAGAAAACTCTCTCTCTCTCTCTCTCTCTCTCTCTCTCTCTCTCTCTCTCTCTCTCTCTCTCACTCTCTCTCTCTCCCTCTCTCTCTCTCTCTCTCTCTCTCACTCTCTCTCACTCTCTCTCACTCTCTCTGTCTCTCTCTGTCTCTCTCTGTCTCTCTCTCACTCTCTCTCTCTCTCTCTCTCTCTCTCACTCTCTCTCTCTCTGTGTTTCTCTCTCTCTCCCTCTCCCTCTCCCTCTCTCTCACTCTCTCTCTCTGTCTCTCTCTCTCTCTCTCACTCTCTCTCTCTCCCTCTCTCTCTCTCTCTCTCTCTCTCTCTCTCACACACACTCCCGCAGGAAACGTTTATCAATTAACAGCGCAGTGCTAATTAACACACTCAGCATTCAGAGCATCTCTCGAGCACAGCGCCGAGCCACTGACCTTCAACATGTTCTGATTATGGAGAGTTATTTACAGAAAAAAAGTATATATTGATACATATTTAGCAAAGCAGAATAAAAGTGTTTGAATAAACAGAAGGCATTAAAACGGAGTCGACCGCTGAGCATGTTAATCAGCCGTGTAATTGTGAACGAGACACAAACGTTTACTCACTAAAAACAGAGAGCTGAACTGTTCAGGGCCCTATGAAAACTATTTAACACGGTTTCATTTCACAAATTCTTATTTTTTTAAAGGTTAAATTAAATTGGAATGATCAAAAAGAAATGCCTCATTCTAGGGCTGGACGATTATGGCCTAAAAACAAAACCTCGATTAATTGAACATTTTGCCTCGATTACGATTAATGAACGATTTTTTTGTTTCTGTTTTGTTTTTTTGCCCTCATAGTTCACTGACAAGGTTTGTACTGTAAATATGATTGACTATCAGCAGTTATTTTATCTATGTTCGTAACATTTCTTACTAAGGTTGGGTATCATTTGAATTTTATCGATTCCGATTCTGCTCATCGATTCCGATTCTTATCGATGCCTAGTTTCAATAAAAAATCCAATATAAAAAAAGTCAAATATTTAGATGTCAAACATTTTTACAAAGCATTCTGTTGCAGCTGAATAACATGAGCAAAAATCAGCAGCCTACAAAACACTGCAAGAGGAATTTTGCCTGTGATTAAAAAAATACCATAGCAAAAACAACTAGATTAATATAAATTTCAAATATTAAAGTGTTAAAGACAAGTAAACAGTCAGTAATAAGATAGGAACAAACAAATCAATTAGCAATATCATAAATAAATACAACTAAACAAAATTTCAGGTACAGAAACTGTAATTAAAAGTTTAAAAATACTGCATAGTTTTCTTTTTATAAATAAAATAAAGATTAATCAATCAAGTTAAGTTATTAAATATATTCAGTTAAGATCAGTGAATGATTTTCTTTTGTTCTTTGATTAACATTAATGACAGGCAGCGCGTTTATTAGGCTGTTGTCTCTTAAAGCGAAAATACTGCACGTGTGTTTTCTTTCTCATCTGTTTATGTTCACGTAAGACAAAAACGGCTGCGTTTATGATGATATACTGATGTAGTTTTCTGTATCGTAGTTTCGACTCGGAACAACCTTTTCTACAGTTAAAATACACAAAACATGGACACAAACCGGGAACCCGCAGCGCGACTGCTGCTCTCTGTGCACGCGCTTGTGCTTCATGTGCGCTGCACTCAAACATGTTATAATAAGTTTTGAGATTCTAAGCTACTTTAGTGATAAATCACAGGACAGCGCTGACAACTAGTTTCTGTGTTCCTCTGTGCGTGCGATCTTCACAGCTACTGTTTATATGAGTGTTCGTGCCACAATGCAGCTGCGCGAACATGGTAGCTCGATATAATAATACACATCCGATCATCTAATCGCTTGAATGTCCAAATTCAAGCGATTACATCACTATGTGCGCCATCACTATGTGTTGAACCGGCGTTCACCTCCGTGTTTTGCTCTTATGCCACTGACTGGACGGGGCAGAGTCATGTGGCTACACACGCGCTAGTATGCTTTTAAGGAGGAAGTGTTAACAGGATTACAAAAACCGAAATAACCGACATGGGAAAATTACGTCGGTTAGAGGTTATGAATTTCGGTTTTGATTACTTTTCGATTAATCGTCCAGCCCTACCTCATTCATTGATATCATAAAACTTTCACTAAACATTTTTTAGTTCTATAAAATCATGTTCTTTTTTTATGTTTTTTTTTCACAAATTCACTTTTTTCCTATTTTATTATTTCTGGATTTTAATGGTTTAATACAATTTTAATCAAAGGCATTTTGTGGATTAATAATTTAATACAAATTTATTTACAAAAACAGTGGTAATCAAATGAGGGTATAAAACACTCATTTAATAAAATTTCATATGATTATTATTATTATTATTATTATTATTATTATTATTTTTCTTCATTAAAATCTAGAACACGTAAGAAATTAAATGTACACACATTTGGGGGAAATTATTTACGATTTATAATATTTATTTAAAAAAAAGAAGAAAAAAAAAGAAAGAAAAAATATATATATAATTTTTTTATTTTTTTTTTAAAGTTATTTTATACATTTTCAACATTTCAGATTCAGTTGAAGCAATCTGGACATTCAATTACTTAATTTAGTTTAATTATTATTTATTAATTATAAGTTAAAAATGAAAGTAAATACATTTAGTTTACTTAATTTTAATTTATTCACAATTAATAATTAGGAATATATTCATTTAATTTAATTTTTTAATGGTCCTGCAGGGTGATAAATGAATTTATAAAAAGTACAAATAATTCACACTTACAACTCACTTAAATTGAGCTAATAAAAGCTAAATACATTCTAAACAGCATTAAAAATTAATAAAAAAATAAAAAAATAAAAAAAAAATAAAGGCCATCTCCTTTACCAAAGACTAATGTTAACTGACACCGCTACTGTAGAGACGGCAGATCAGCTCCTGACGGCTTTATTAACAGCACAATAAATACTACTTTATTATCATTCCTGATGTTACCACACAAAATCATCACATCTATTCAGCAGATTTTAACAGATGCTGCTCCTGCTGGAACCTCACTGTCATCATCATCCTCATCATCATAATCATCATCCTCCTCCTCCTCCTCCTCATCATCCTCATCATCATCATCCTCCTCATCCTCATCATCCTCATCATTCTAATCATCATCATCCTCATCATCATGATCATCATCATGCTCCTCATCCTCATCATCCTCCTCATCCTCATCATCCTCATCATCATGATCATCATCATCCTCATCATCATGCTCCTCATCCTCATCATCCTCCTCATTCTAATCATCATCATCCTCATCCTCATTCTAATCATCATCATCCTCATCATCATCATCCTCCTCATCATTAGGGATGCACCGATCGAGATCGGCCGATCGTTAATGCGCATCTCGTCAGTAAAGCCGGTTCTCTAATCAGCGGTTAATTCCATCAGGTGCGTGATTTCACATAGAGCAGCTGTTACTACACAGAGCCGTTGTTAACTGAGAAGATGCGCCAATAAACGCTGAAAATGAACGTGGATTTGCGCATCTTCTCAGTTAACAACGGCTCTGTGTAGTAACAGCTGCTCTATGTGAAATCACGCACCTGATGGAATTAACCGCTGATTAGAGAACCGGCTTTACTGACGAGATGCGCATTAACGATCGGCCGATCTCGATCGGTGCACCCCTACTCATCATCATCCTCATCCTAATCCTCATCATCGTCGTCCTCCTCATCATCCTCATCATTCTCACCCTCCTCATCATCCTCATCATCATCATCCTTATCATCATCCTCATCCTCCTACTCATCCTCATCCTCATCCTCATCATCATCCTCATCCTCCTCCTCATCATCATCATCATCATCATCCTCATCATCATCCTTATCATCATCCTCATCCTCCTACTCATCCTCATCCTCATCATCATCCTCATCCTCCTCCTCATCATCATCATCATCATCCTCATCATCATCATCCTTATCATCATCCTCATCCTCCTACTCATCCTCATCCTCATCATCATCCTCATCCTCATCCTCATCCTCATCATCATCCTCATCATCATCCTCATCCTCCTCCTCATCATCATCATCATCATCCTCATCATCATCCTCCTCATCATCATCCTCACCATTCTCCTCATCCTCATCATCATCCTCATCCTCCTCCTCATCCTCATCCTCATCATCATCCTCATCATCATCCCCATCCTCCTCCTCATCATCATCATCCTCCTCATCCTCCTCATCATCATCCTCATCCTCATCATCATCCTCCTCATCCTTATCATCATCCTCCTCATCATCCTCAGTAAAATCGTGCTTTATTAACATCTCCCACAGGCCACTGAGAAATCACCATCTCCAGATGCATTATGGGAAAATGGAGACTGATCAAAGCTGATCTCAAACACTTGAGAACACAATCATCTTTCATGCATGCAGCTGATCATTTATTTACTTCCTTTCTAACAGGATTCAAACTCTGATCTTAAATCACTGCTTCAGATCTCAACAAAATCACGACGTCTTCAATCAATATTCACAACAAATCAATGAATGTAGAGGTGCACGGGGGTCTAATAGTGATTTTTATGAAAAAAACTGCAATTGAGAAATGCAAAAAAAGTAAAAAAAAAATTTACAAATCCAGGTTTATGAATAAAATCAAATAGTTAATTTCACAATAAAAGAAAAATGTACATAGACAAGTATTGAATTGCCTTACTTTCTTCATTTTATAATTAAAATTATAAAAAAAAAATATTTCTACTAATATTTCAGGTAAAAAAAAAAAAACAATTTTTCCATTACAATTAAAATTATAATATTAATATTTATGGTTGTCTTTATTCCTTTATTTTATAATCATAATTAAATAAAAATATATTTTAAATACAAAAATAAATCTGTGAAAAATTTCACTGTAAAATAAAAAAATAAGAAAAACAATCTTATTTTATTTCTTTATTCATTTATTTCTGTTTCGAACTATTAAAAATACAAAAGGATAAAAAAATAATAAATATACAAATGAGCGCCAATAAAGAAAAAAAATCTATAAACAAAATGTTGCCTTTTTTTCTTTTACATATAATTCACCCTATTCGAAATAAAAATGTTAAAATGTAAACATTAATACAATTTTGCATTACAACTGCAAAACTACTATACTAATATTTATGGTGTTCTTAATCATTTTATAATTATAATCATTAAAAAAATCAAATAAAAGCAAAACATAATTTTATAATATTTCAACGTAAAACAAAAAATCATTTAATTTTACATTACAACTGTAAAATTACAATAGCGATATTAAGCACTGTCTTAATTTCCAAAAATTAATCTATCAAAGGTTTATTGAAAACCCTTGAAAACTTCAGAAAGACAAAGAAAAGAGTTCACACCAGACATTAGACGCGTGTGAAAGCAGCTCAGCGTGACGATGGTCCGGACAGACGTCTGATCCGAGAAGGAAAGGTCAGTCGCTCGTCAAAACACCATTAGAAATGACAGAAATACGTTAGTTTTTTGTCACTCTTCCTCAGAAAAACGACAGGAAAGCCACAGTTCATCCGTCTGATCTGACAGGACCACGATCTGATACGATTCCCACAAGCAAACAAGAATCTCCTTCATAATCACTAAACGTGAACATCTCACTGACCGTTCCTTCAGAAAGCAGCAGATCGATTACTAAACAAATGCACAAAACCACTTGATTTTACAAAGGAAAACTACTACACTCTTCAAACTGCAGTCCTTCACTCATAGAAAATGATTTATTCTCTAAACAGCGGCTTGATTTTGATCGGTTAGTCTGAGGAAGGAGGAGTAATAAAATAATGTTGCGCCCAATGAAAACTACATTTAATCTCCGGATTGTTTGAGCGGGTTATTGGAGCACCTATTGTTTGATTGTCATGTCTTTTTAATAACTTAATTCATTTCTTTTGGAAAGGCTCAATATGGCAGAGCACGAGTGACTCGATTCATTTCATTTCTGTCAGACTGTGACATCTTTGATTACCTGCTTAAGCTCCTGACTTTACAGCGATTCTGCGGGAATAAATCAGCTCAGACTGTTATTTAATATCTGCACAGACCAAACAGTGACAAAACATCTTATTTCGTTTTATATTTTATTGCTTTATTTCATTTTTTATAAACTTTTAAATCCTTAATATAATTTATCATTTAAACTTTACTACATTTATATATACCGTATTTTCCGGACTATAAGTCACACTTTTTCTCATAGTTTGGCTGGTCCTGCGACTTATAGTCCGGAAAATACGGTGTATATATCTATAATGTACATTTTAAATGTATACAATTAATTTATTTCATTTAACTGTTTTATTTTAAACAATTTTTATAATTTATTTAATTGTTTTATTTTATTTTAAACATACTTTTAATTGCATTTTCAATTTTTATTATAATTTAATTGTTTTATTTTATTTTAAACATGCTTTTATTCGCATTTTCAGTTTTAATTATTTTATTTTATTTTAAACACTTTTAATTGCATTTTAATTTTTTATAATTTATTTAATTGTTTTATTTTATTTTAAACATACTTTGAATTGCATTTTTAATTTTTATTATAATTTAATAGTTTTATTTTAAACATGCTTTTAATTGCATTTTCAATTTTTATTATAATTTAATTGTTTTATTTTATTTTAAACATGCTTTTAATTGCATTTTAAATTTTTATTCTAATTTACAGTTAATTTAATGTACAATTTAATGTAATAAACTTAATTTAATTTAATATTTAAACATAAAAGTACAAATAATCCACACTTATGTCTCACTTGATATGAGCTTATAAAAATGATCAAAACACCACAGGGCATCATTTTCACAAAAGACTAGCATATTTTATATTTAAGGTTTTTATTTGAACTGCATGTGAAGCTTGAATTAAGAGTTGGTTGTGTGGTTCAGATATTAAATCGAGTGGAAACGACACACATATTGAATCCCATCTATTCAAAACATGAATCACATGCAGTCAAACGGTGTCTGAACTCATTTCTGTGGATTAGAGAGAGGTGAACTGCGAGGAGCGTTTAAGGATGAACCGAGGTCTCTAATATATTTCTGTTGAGACTTAAGCTGCTGACACTTGTGTTGTGGTCAGAGCGGAAGTGAAAACCGGCCGTTTGATCTGCTCTGAGCGCTGAAGCGTACGGCCGTGTTTTCAATTTCCTGTGCTGTTGATTCAGTGGCTGGAGTGAATGCATGCTGCTTTCATTTAAACACACACACACACACACACACATACAGACCGCGGCTTTCTCTCGAAACACAAACTCTAATCCAGAGCTGATTAAACACACACACACACCGTCACTGCACACATGAAACACGCCGCAGACTGGACTGAGAAAAATCACATGGGTTTAGCTTCATCTGTGCTATTTTTCATGCTCCAGTTTCACATTTTACAAATATTGGTGACACTTAAAGGGCCAGTTCACCAAAAAACAGGACACTAGAATTTCTGCAATACAACAATAAAACCAAACGAGGCCAGACTCTAGTAATTTAGTTATAAAAATGGAATTCACTGTATATAATGTCAAATTATAAAAATATATTAATAGTTAAAATAAAAACAGAGATTTGCATGTGATCAAAAATGAATATTTTTTATATTTATGTATATTTTTAATACATGTATAATTATATACAAAATATATTATTCACACATTTTATATATGTATGAAAATGAAATGTATGACTATTATTTTTTTATATTTTATAAAAAAATATATACAATTTATTTATATATATATATATATATATATATATTTTTTTTTTTTTTTTTTTTATATATATAAATGCAAAATGCTATAAAATTAATTTGTATTCATATTTTATATATCAGAAATAATTAAATATATATATATATTAAAAACTGTTGTGAAACACTTGAATGCAATGAAACTAAATGCAATGATATGCTTTCAGCTGATTACATTTTACTGTCTGAACTGTAAAATTGTAATGAAATCAGTTGATTAGACGTGCTTTTTGATGATTAAAATATAACCCCTTAACAGAATCCAGACGAATTAAGGATGGAAAACACAGAAACTTGAATAAACAACATTTGAAGAAAAAAATTACACTGATTTCGTACAAATAACTGAATTATACTGTTTTTAACTCAAGAACATTCACATTTCTGAATATTTTTCCAGTTCTATTTGATTCTGTTCCTCACACAAAGAGTGACTTATGATCATTTATTTGCAGCTTGACAGTAAAAATCACTGTCAAGATATTGGAAACAGATGCTCTGACATTATATCTCCAGTGAAGAACAAAACGCCACAGGTTTGGCACAACACGACGAGGAAAAGCTTTCATTTCTGCCTGAAATAGTCCTTGAATAAATGCAAAATATGTGTAAACCAGCACAATACTACTCCAAAATCAGATGCGATGTCCAAAAAGCAGTCAAATTTCTTTCCAATAACGGTGATATGATGTCACATACATTACCAGTGATATAAGTGGTATAAACACACAGTGTGACGTTTGACTTCGTTGAATAAACATGAGCACTGCACGTTTCAAAATCAAAAACACAAGAAAAAGCAATATGATATTAATTCATGTAATGATACTACTACTACTAAAATGATATTAAAGCATCAAAACAAAAAATAATCAAAATTTCTTCATCCATGATCTCATTTTAATCATAAACCTCTGTTGTGCATCACTTTGTTCGCCAAAAAAGGAAGAGTTTGTTTAATTTTCATGTGATTAAAAGACAAATGAATGTTTTATGCCTTGTAACAAATGTAACAAACAAAGCATTTAAAAAAAAAAAAAAAAAAAAATACATATATATATATTACTTTTTAATAAAATGAGTTAATTACAGGTGTTTTTATTAAAATCTAATTAAACCATTAAAATAGATTTCACAGAATTTGGTAAAAAATTAAACGAATGAGGAAAAAAATGATTTTGTTAATCTTTTCATCAATTGTTTTTAAACATGTTGGAGTTTTCTCTTTCACTTGATTAAATACAGCTGGATAAAACAAAAACTGTGTCCATCTTCATTTTTAAGGCTGCAAAGCAACAAAATGTGATTATTTCATGCCCACATCTGTTATTAATCACAGTTTTTTTTTCAGTTAATACGACAATATATATTCAAAATTCACTGTACATAAAATGTCCATCTCTGGCTTCAGCTAATCAGTGATTTGGACACAAAATGACAAAAACTGACTGAATAATGCATCAGTTTGTGTAGTCCATACACTAAAAATAAAGAAAGTAAACAGTGATTTCAACAAAAGGTGACTGTGTCCATTAAAACGCATAATTAAATGCATTTCACTGCTGTGTGAGAGACATTTGTGTCCCGGTCTGACTGTTCTCCACGATCCACCTTCATGAATTACTACAGGCTTCAACACTGAACCCCTCAAAACTGAGTGAAAAAAGCCACAGACACTGCCTTTCACCGTTGATCCAGGATCAGAAGATCTGAGCGGCGATGTGTTGGTCTCGTGAGACACAGATCTGCTCAAACATGCACGATGGATTGATAAAACAGCTTGAAGCAAATGCAGAACAGCACTTTTCTGTGTTTGCACAGATCCAATACGATCACGTACCTCAATCAATCACAGCCGTATTGACTGAAATGACTGCCAGCAGAACACATCTATAATAATTCCATTGATCTTCAATTATTCATTAGGAGTCATGCATTATAACATACAAATGAGAATAAATCTGCTCTGATCAGCATTAAATGCTACTTCCTAATCGTTTTAAAAGAAGTATAAACAAAATGCATGTATGCCTTGAGAAATTATGCTAGTCCAATATATACACTGGATTAAATAAATAAATAAAATAAAAAGGTTTAAGTAAAAAATATATATATATTATTTAAATATTTCCAAATGAATGATAAATAAAATTCAAATACTGTTAAATTACACTAAAAAAAATTACTTATAAAGTTTGAAACTGTATATTGCATTTGCATGGTCTTTGTATATTTATACTTTAAAAGTAATAACTAATGAAAACTCAATATTATTTATCAGAGGACAAACCCTTATATTATTAACATGATAATAAAAGCTTGAAAAATACTACTTTCTAAATGTTTCAAAATAGAAATCATAAAATACACCTGTCTTTATAATTTAAAAGGAATAAATAATAAAACTGTATTATTTAAATCAAAGACAAACCATCAAATGAGCTGAAATATAGAGGTTAAATTCTCATCTATGCCTTTACTCTTTTCACACTGCATTCTAACAGTCTGCCTGATCCTAATGAGAGTGTGAACGGTCATTTACTAATTACTCCGCTGTCATTATGATTAAAGTGAGCTGATCTCATCTGGTCTGTGGGTTTGCATCAGTCTAATGAAGGATCCCTGTTCTCTCGCTTGAACAACTTACGGCCCCAGCGCTTTCGTCTCATTGCTCAACGGCAATTGCTCCCCAATTAGGGAGGATAATGGTATTTAAAGTGAGTGCACACATGGACGGAGCTCATTACAGCTGCGAACACGTCCACACACAGGTCACTCACTGCCACATTAAAACACTTACTGAATTCAATCTCATTTAAAGAAGCTCAAGACAGTCAAAAAGACTCACAAACAGTCTTAAACTCACAATTTGAATCGATCTAATAACTACAGTATGAACAGTGGAGTTTGACTCTCAAACAAATGACTCTCTAACTGATTCACTGTAATGAATCAGTCAAAAAGATTCACAAACAGCCCCAAATTCACAATTTGAACAAATACTCTTTTTTTTTAAGTGTTCCTGTAGCTCAATTGGTAGAGCACTGTGCTATCAAGCGCTAGGTTGGGGGTTCAATTCCCCCGGAACACATGATATGTAAAAATTGATAGCCTGAATGCTCTGTAAGTCGGTTTGGATAAAAGCATCTGCTAAATGCATAAATTTAAATTAAACAATATCTTGAAATGAATCAGTCAAAAAGATTCACAAACAGCCCCAAATTCAAAATTTGAACAAATACTCTTTAAACGATTCCTTGAAATGAATCTGTCAAAAAGACTCACAAACAGTCATTAAGTCTAATGGCTACAGTGAAAACAATGAAGTCTGGCTCATGAATAAATGACCCTCTAACCAATTACCTTGTTATGAATCAGTGAAAAAGACTTGTTAATAGCATCAAACTCTCAGTCTGGATAAACCATTGGTTGGTTGGATTTGTGGGAGTCTGACTCATACGGTCTCAAACTCATAATTTGAATCAGTCTGATGATTACATTGTGAACAGTGGAGTCTGACTCACGAACAAATGATTCATTGAAATGAATCACTCTAAAAGACTCACAAACAGCCTTGAATTTAAAATATGAATGAACAAATTACTCTTTAACTGATTTCTTGTAATGAATAGTGGTCGATCGATACTGTTTTATTTTTATGGCAGCCAATGCCGATATCTTGGAAAAGATAAAAATACCTTTTTTAGCTCTGTCAAAATAAAAGTCCTGTTTCAAACACATAGGCCGAGCAGAAAAACTTATTGGCCAAGGCCGATATTTGAAAAATGCCAAATATCGGCCGATATATCGGCCTTGGCCATATATTGGTCAACCACTAGTAATGAATCAAACAAAAAGATTAACAAACAATCTCAAACTGATTAAAAAATTTGAATGAGTTTGATGACTACAATGTGAACATTGTAGTCTGACTCTTTAACAAATGATTCATTGAAATGAATCAGTCAAAAAGACTCAAACAGTCTTAAACAGAAAATCTGAATCAGACTAATGACTCTAGTGTTAAAGGAATTGAGATCAAAAGCAGAATGCTTAAATTAGTCCATGCACAGCACACATTTTCCCATTTAATATCCTATTTTAGAAATGATATCAAAAAAGACCCTTTAGATTTTATGAACTCATGAAACAAACTCCCGCAGGTCTCATTGAAACGCTTCTGCGATGGACGTCCCACATCAGGCATTCTCATGAGCAGATCGGGGGCTCGAGGGCCTGGAGGAGAGCCAGGTTCACGTCTAGATGCTCTAATTCATGCCTTGAGAAGGGCTTTTATCGGCAGGAGGGCAGCTGGGGGATCGTTCGCACTCACCAAATGGGAATGTGACGTCCCACGGCCGGCCGGACGGTGCCACGGAGCTTTCAAAAGCGAGACACAAAGAACAAGGGTCGAAACATGAGCAGAAAGGAAAAGATTTAGCAGCGCCCACGTCTTTACTGTAAGAGCACTGTGAAAAGCCGGTGCAGCTGCGATGTACATTGAGGAACGGGTCAATGAATGCTGACATGTCTGAGGAAAACCGTGACGCTTCAAAAGACTACAGCACACAAACGGCCAACACATTAAAACACAAATAATGCCGCAAGTGAACGGCTGAAACCACAGCTTAGAAAAGCATGCCCACATTCTGGAAGAAAGCTAAATTACTAGTAAATTTTGCAAACGGGGTATACACATATACATATACAGTTATATATTTAAAAAGTTTTGTGTTTTTAAAAATTGGAATGCTGAGAGAGAAGATTTTTTTCTTTAATCATAAATATAAAGATTTAACATTAAATCTAATAATAAAATAATTATTAAATAATTTATTACAAAATAAAATACATTTATAAGCAAGACATTTTAAAATATTTGAATGACAAGTAAGCTGAAGAATTTTTAACTTTAACATTAAGTTTAAAAGTATCAAATTTTCAAAAATTGGAACATTGAGGCAACAGAAGATTTTTCAAACTTTAATCTTCAATTTAAATTCAAAAGTATCACATTTTTATACAAACTGGAATATTGAGCCAACATAAGATTTTCAAACTTCAATCTTATTTTTTTTTTTATGAAATATAATATTTTACTAATACTAATTAAATATAATAAATTCATAATTAGGTAATTTATAACTAAATGTTATAAAATAAACGTATAAGACTCGCATGTTAAAAATTTTTAATGAGTTAAAATAATTTTAAACTATTATTAAATGCAAAATTATCACTTAAAAAATTGGAATACAGATTCAAAAGAACATTTTTCAAACTTAAATCTTAATTTAAAAAAAATCTATTAAAAAAAATTATTAGATCATTTATAACAAAATAATATAATGCATTTAAAAGTATCATGTTTGAATGCTACAGAAGATTCTCAAACTATGATCTTAAATTTAAATGTTAAAAGTATAAAACTTAAATGTAAAAGTATAAAAAAATGCATGCTGAGGATAGAAGATTTTCAAACTGTATTCTTATATATATATATTATATATTATATATATATATAATATATATATATATATATATATTATATATAATATATTATATATTATATATATATATATATTAGGGGTGTAACGGTACGTGTATTCGTACCGGACCGTTTCGGTACAGGGCTTTCGGTACGGTGCACGTGTGTACTGAAAGACCGAATGCTATATTTTGTTTGCGGAACATAGGTACATTTTCGTGTTTCCAAACGAACATATTAAGTGGCGGAAGTCTCTGCGTTCAGCGCAAATCTCGCCCTGCAGCTGATTCTAAGGCCGGCGACACACTGGCTGTATGGCGTGAGCATGGCGTTTCTGCTGCGTATCAGTTGCTTCGCGTTTTCTGTGTCTTTACACACCAGAATCGTGCCTGACGCGGCGATGGCGCGCTGCTGCTACTGTAGGTGACAGGGAGGCCGCCGACAGACCAGGATCTTGTCTTCACGACAACAATATCTATACTTCATGTTGAGCATAAATATATAGCCTACTGATAAAGGACACCGTCAACAGTATTGACGGCAAAATAGACTATGTTTGACAGGTGCAATACGCCAGTGTGTGACCGGCCTAAGGTTTTTAAAAGGCATCATGCGAGTGTGAACATCACTACAACTATGAAAAAAACTATTGTAATTCAGACGCAGTTCCCGTCGGCATTTAAACAGACCTTTGCTCTTTAATTCAGATCGGTCCAACGCAATAACGAAATCTGAGCAGGTCTAAAAACTGAAACTGTTCATGCTGCACTTTACACTTTGGAAAAGTTATATATATATATTTAAATATGAGCAGGCCTACAAGCTGGGATTGGTAATGCTGCACTGTAATCATAGTTATTTATTTATATTTTTCATTATATTTTATTATATGATATTGGTTTGATACTGAGAGTATTTTATTTAGTGGAGAACTTTGCAGCAGTATTTTATTTCTTATTCTTTTTTATTTTATTATAAATTATATTTTATTATTTATTTTCTTAAAAAGTGTTTTAAAAAAGTGTAAACAAATTGTTAAAAAAGTTTATAGTAATAAACAACCTGCAGTTTAATGTTTGCATTTCTTTCCCTTACTGTACCGAAAATGAACCGAACCGTGACTTTAAAACCGAGGTACGTACCGAACCGTGATTTTTGCGTACCGTTACACCCCTAATATATATATATATATATATATACAAAATTTGTATGTTTTTCTTAGTGAAAACAATAAAATGGAACTGGGATAAAAGTAATAGATTTGAATTTGATTCTGATTTGCAAGCACTGCAATAAGAACGATGATGGTGAAAATGAACATGCAAAAGTGTCTCATCTTATGATGCATCTGAATTAAATCTGATAGCTGTACATCTATACATCAGTCTGCTGATAATCACATCTGGAAGGACGGAGGGATTCAGTCAGACAGCGTTTGACCTCTCCAGTACCTTTAAACACGTACGTTTGAGTGCATGAGAGTAAATACAAACCATATTTCTGCACAAGGACACTAAACCATAATGCAATCGGCCGTCCTTCCGCTGAACTCTTTAATTCTGTGGTCTGGCTTTGATTTCGAGGCACTGCTCGCTGTGAAGCTCAATATCGAAGGGATTTCAAAATGATTACCATCATCATCATCACCATCATCATAATGGTGTGGTATGAATAGAGATCTGAAAATATCTGCTCTGCCAAACTGTGTGTGATTTGGCAGGTAGGAGGCTGTGAGTTCACCAGCTGTGAAGAGAAGCACCTCAGTAATCAGACGAGCAGGAGGCTTTTCAGAACATCATCTGACTGAAGATGCACGCGTCTCTGCAAACGGTCAGATTTCTCTCTGCGCTGGAGGAGAGCAATGAGAAGAACGCTCAGGAAGAATCGGCGTCTCTTTGAAGCCCTGCTGGGTCTATAGAGATAATACAACACTAACTAGACTGCAGATCCAGCTGGACAAGAGGGAAATCAGAGCTCAGTCGCTCACAATCGCTTCGGTCTGAGAGAGACTTTCATGTCAGACAAACACTGTAAAACTAGAACAAAACCGATCGAATCTAAAGAGCTACTGCAGAAAAAAACCATGTCTTTCTATTGAGTGCATAAACAAGCAGAGCAGACTTGTGAGTCTGTTCTTTTAAATGAATCATTCACTATGATTTTAAATCAGTCGTGATGAATCACTGAATCAACATCTGATTCACTCACATTTGAACTTTGAATAAATTCATGAAGCTTTACTGATATTTCATAACAAAGGACAATGTGTGTTTTATAATTGCACATTAAATGTGTAAATAAATGTAATATACAAACATTAAGTACACAAAGCAGATTATTTCAGACAAAGACATAGATTCATTAACAGATCTGATTCAGTGAGTCAAAAAGATTTGTTTCCAAAGAGTTTTTGTAATATTTGTTTTATAAATATAAATATTTATATACAAAATTATTCCACGTATAATAATAAAGTTTTGAAAATGAATGAAAGTGTAATTGCTGAGTCAACTAAAGCTTTTAAAACTTCAAATGTATTTTTTTTTTTAATTACATAACATTAAATCTTAAAAGTTAAAAAAAAAAAGTGACCACTTTTAAATCATACATGTAAAAGTATCACGTTTTTAAGAATCGGAAAAATGAGTCAACATAAGATTTTCAAACTTTAATTATAAATTTAAATTTGCCAAATTTAATCTAATAATACATTTACTATTAGATTAGATCATTTATAACAAAAAAATTATGTAAAAGTATCATGTTTAAAAAAAAAAGTGTATGTGTGTATATATATATATATATATATATATATATATATATATATATATATATATAGTAAAAGAAAATATAATAGATAAATACTATATAAATTTTAAATGCCACACACACACACACACACTATTAGTTTTATTGGATCTTAGTGCTGCGTTTGACAATTGACCACAACATTCTTTTGCATAGACTTGAACACTTTGTTGGCATTAATGGAAGTGCATTAGCATGGTTTAAATCGTACTTGTATGACCGCCATCAGTTCGTAGCAGTGAATGAAGATGTATCCTATCGATCACAAGTGCAGTATGGAGTACCTCAAGGCTCAGTACTAGGGCCGCTACTCTTCACGCTTTATATGTTACCCTTGGGAGATATCATCAGGAAACATGGTGTTAGCTTTCACTGTTATGCTGATGATACTCAGCTCTATATTTCTTCGTGGCCCGGTGAAACACACCAATTTGAAAAACTAATGGATTGCATAGTCGATATAAAAAACTGGATGACGAGTAATTTTTTACTGCTAAATTCTGAAAAAACAGAGGTGTTAATTATAGGACCTAAAAACTCCGCTTGTAATAACCTAGAACACTGTCTAAGACTTGATGGTTGCTCTGTCAATTCTTCGTCATCAGTTAGGAACCTAGGTGTGCTATTTGATCGCAATCTTTCCTTAGAAAGCCACGTTTCTAGCATTTGTAAAACTGCATTTTTCCATCTCAAAAATATATCTAAATTACGGCCTATGCTCTCAATGTCAAATGCAGAAATGTTAATCCATGCATTTATGACCTCAAGGTTAGATTATTGTAATGCTTTATTGGGTGGTTATTCTGCATGCTTAGTAAACAAACTACAGCTCGTCCAAAATGCAGCAGCAAGAGTTCTTACTAGAACCAGGAAGTATGACCATATTAGCCCGGTCCTGTCAACACTGCACTGGCTCCCTATCAAGCATCATATAGATTTTAAAATATTGCTTATTACCTATAAAGCCCTGAATGGTTTAGCACCTCAGTATTTGAATGAGCTCCTTTTACATTATAATCCTCTACATCCGCTACGTTCTCAGAACTCAGGCAATTTGATTATACCTAGAATATCAAAATCAACTGCGGGCGGCAGATCCTTTTCCTATTTGGCGCCTAAACTCTGGAATAACCTACCTAACATTGTTCGGGAGGCAGACACACTCTTGCAGTTTAAATCTAGATTAAAGACCCATCTCTTTAAACTGGCTTACACATAACATAGTAATATGCTTTTATTATCCAAATCCATTAAAGGATTTTTAGGCTGCATTAATTAGGTAAACCGGAACCGGGAACACTTCCCATAACACCCTATGTACTTGCTACATCATTAGAAGAATGGCATCTACGCTAATATTTGTCTGTTTCTCTTTTGTTCCGAGGTCACCGTGGCCACCAGATCCAGTCTGTGTCCAGATCAGAGGGTCACTGCAGTCACCCGGATCCAGTACGTATCCAGACCAGATGCTGGATCAGCACCTAGAAAGGACCTCTACATCCCTGAAAGACAGCGGAGACCAGGACAACTAGAGCCCCAGATACAGATTCCCTGTAAAGACCTTGTCTCAGAGGAGCACCAGAACAAGACCACAGGAAACAGATGATTCTTCTGCACAATCTGACTTTGCTGCAGCCTGGAATTAAACTACTGGTTTCGTCTGGTCAGAGGAGAACTGGCCCCCCAACTGAGCCCGGTTTCTCCCAAGGTTTTTTTCTCCATTCTGTCACCGATGGAGTTTCGGTTCCTTGCCGCTGTCGCCTCTGGCTTGCTTAGTTGGGGACACTTCATCTACAGCGATATCGTTGACTTGATTGCAAATAAATGCACAGACACTATTTAACTGAACAGAGATGACATAACTGAATTCAATGATGAACTGCCTTTAACTATCATTTTTGCATTATTGACATTGTTTTCCTAATGAATGTTGTTCAGTTGCTTTGACGCAATGTATTTTGTTTAAAGCGCTATATAAAGGTGACTGACTTTTGACACACACACACACACACTCACACACACACACACACACACACTCACACACCACAGAAGCATCGCGGAGCTCGTGTCAGAATCTCACAGTTACTCTGAACCGTACGAGCATCTGTTAAAGGAAGGAATCCAGAAGATGCGCCGGAGGAGGAAGAGATGGCCGTGTGCGGCAGATATATTATTCAGCAGCTTTTCTGCTGATTGGAGGATCGTCTCCCGTGAGGCTGGCTCAGAGACCCTGATTTATTCACGGCACATTATTAATGGAGCGGGGTTAAGACTTTGATATGGCCCATGTGTCTGCTTTGATGCTACTGGAGGGAAACACACACAGTGCATTGTTAAAACCGCACACACTCGCACAGGTTGTGTTCGCTGCAGCTCCAGACTGACAGCGTGTTTTTGTTTATCCTTCCTGAAATTCAAAGGCAGCGGAGACGCAGGAGAACACACACAAATATCCCTGAAAATCAAACCTGGTGAGCCTCTCGCATCGGCACCTTTAACATGAGCTTCAGCAGAGAACTAGTGCTGGATGCTCACCAGAAGACTGCTTACACATTCAGCGTTCAATGACTTTACTGCTACACAAACCAGGAGCCCTTGCATAATCATCAAGATGACCTAAAATTATTTATCAAGACACAACGAGCTTTAAAATCAAAAAGATTTTCTTTGAGGAAGAAACTATAACAATAAGAAGTTACCGTTATATTTATCCTTATACGATTTGTTCTTGGTGTGAAAGAGACAGCAGCACAATTTTAGAAGTAATTTCTAGAAAATGTAAGAAAATTGTTTAAATCTAAAAATGCCATTTCTGTTCTATTTATGCCGAGCTCTAAAATAAATCCCAAATTTGTTTAAGGCAGAAATTGTGAAAATAGGTGCAGGACAAAACAATATATTTATTTAATTATTTAATTTATTAATTAATTAAATTTTTAAATAACTCATGAGCAAAATAGGTGCAGGACAAAACATTATATTATTATATAAAACTCTAATGTTTATAGAACACTCATACATATATATATATATTTTTTTTTTTTTTTTTTTTTTTTTTATGAATTAAAACTATTTTTTTATTAATTTATTAATTAATTAAATTTTTAAATAGCTCCTGAGCAACTACAGAAATAAGTAAAAAATAAAATACTAATACAAATACAATAAATGAAATAAAATAATTAAATCAACAAAATTATGTGATTCCAGTTTTAAGAACTGGATGTTCTTCAAGGATCACCAATTTATTTTAACTACATTTTTTGTAGGACAGGACGAACTATAATAGTATATAGTAATACTATAATATATACACACATACACACACACACACTATAAAAGAGATGCATTTCAAGAGATGTATAGAACGCTGCTTATTTAAACAACATCTGCAGAAATGATCAGCAATGAGACAGGATTTATTATTTTACACAGCTTAAAGCCAATTATGAACCATCATGTGCACAAGTCCAGTCGACCAGTGCTCTCGACAAACGAGGAGCTCTGATGTGGACTGACTGGATTCAGACCAAAGCTAACACACCAGACTGACATCGAGTCATTTTTCACTCAGCTGCTCTCGGTGCCACAGGCTCCTTCAGATTTCGTTTGTCCGCACCGACTGCATTACCCACAGATACAGATGGATGCTCTGGAGGAGAGCTGCTTCACAAACACAGAACGAGAGCAGAAGCCGTAAAACACCTCACGAACACACGGCCGTCTGCCCTCGATAGTGTGCAGAACTGCTCAAATAAACACCAATGCATTTACCAATCCCATGCATGCAGCTGTTTTATAGTGAAACGTGCCTAAAAACACTGCAATAAAAAGCATAACTATATATTTTATAGGTTTGGGGTTTTCAAAGCTGCATTTATTTGTTCAAAAATACAGTAAACTTTTAAAATATTATCTGTTTTCTGTGTGAATCTGTGTTAAAGTGTAATTTATTTCTGTGATGCTCCGCTGTATTTTCAGCATCATTCCTCCAGTCTTCAGTGTCACATGATCTTCAGAAATCAGAATAATATGATGATTTACTGCTCGAGTTGAACACATTAATATTTTTGTGGAAACTGTAATGCATTATATCTTTCAAGATTCACAGATGAACAAAGATCCAAAGAACAGCATTTATCTGAAACAGAAATCTACTATAACATTATAAATGTCTGTACTGTCACTTTTGATCACTTTAATGCTTCCTTGCTGATTAAAATGGTTTTTTGTTTGTTTGTTTTTTAGTGAATGTGTTCATGTTCACGTCACGAGAGAGAAAACACAAGCGATCGATATATTGGCTTGCCAACACATCCTTATTAATTCATATCTATTGTCTGCTACGAGCTTCAGCATGTAGGTGTGAAATATTAATCACTCTGGGGATGAATTATTAATGGAAAAACAGAAGGAACAGGGATTGAAATGACTTTGGGGAGGTTGAACTGCTGAAGGACTGATGTCACCTTTATTTATATAGCGCTTTAAACAAAAGTACATTGCGTCAAAGCAACTGAACAACATTCATTAGGAAAACAGTGTCAATAATGCAAAATGATAGTTAAAGGCAGTTCATCATTGGATTCAGTTATGACATCTCTGTTCAGTTAAATAGTGTCTGTGCATTTATTTGCAATCAAGTCAACGATATCGCTGTAGATGAAGTGTCCCCAACTAAGCAAGCCAGAGGCGACAGCTGCAAGGAACCGAAACTCCATCGGTGACAGAATGGAGAAAAAAACCTTGGGAGAAACTGATGAAGCAGAGACGCAAGAAAACTGCTGCACTAAACCAAAACTAGAGGCGTTTAATACAAGAACTACAAATATATATTTCATACATTTGTGTCCATGGAGCACAAAAACAGTCTTAAGTTGCTGGGGTATATTTGTAGCAATAGCCAAAAATACATTAGAAAAAAATGAGTCAAAAAAATGATTGATTTTTCTTTTATGCCAAAAATCATTAGGATATCAAGTAAAGATCATGTTCCATGAAGATATTTAGTAAATTTTCTACTGTAAATATAACAAAACTTCATTTTTCATATTATGCATGGCTAAGAACTTCATTTGAACAACTTTAAAGATGATTTTCTCAATATTTAGATTTTTTTTTCATCCAGTTGTATCTCAGACAAATATTGTCCTCCGAACAAACCACACATCAAATGGAGAGAGGATTTATTCTTTCGACAATGTATAAATCTCAAATTATGAAAATTGATACTTAAGATAGGGTTTGTGCTCCAGTGTCACATTTAAAACCAAAAAAACTTAAAAAACAAACCCAGAGAACAATTACTTCTAGTCTTTTTCTTCAATGGGACTCTTCTTTTATGGAAACACTGACAGCTAATCAAGAAAAATAAGTGGTAAAATGGGAAGCAATATGTATTTTTACAAAATATAAATAAAAAAGAAATAATAATAATAAATAAATAAAATGTTTTTTGACAACTTTTACAGCCCTAAAAACGTTTTGTTTGGTCTTATCATGAAATCATTCTTTAAGTAAAAAAGACAAAAAAAATTTTTTTTAATGAAATACAAATTTAAAAAAAATACATTAGGTTCATCTGAATTATTCATAATTTAATTTTTTTAATAAAACTTTTTTTTAAATCTTTTTAAATGACATTTACGCCTTAAAAAGAGAGAAATTAGCCATGTGATAATTTTCATCACACACTCCCAACTTAATAAAAACCTGAACAGGTGACAGACAGACGGCAGAAAAGCTGAAGCTCCAACGCTGGAGGACGACAATAACTGTGACCGAGACACAACAACACAGCAGAGAGGAATCACACAAATCTGAAATCATGTCATAGCTCAAACCAGCACAAAGGACACCTCAGAGATGGGAATCAAACAATAAACTGCACTTTTACAAATGCAATTTAGTTCAATAAATATATGCATTATTATACCGTGTTTCTGAGTGAAACCTTGCACTGTGTTCATTTACACGTGCAGTTTATGTCAAAATAAAAGTCTGATGGTTTAACGTTTGCAGAAATTAAGACTTATATTTAGATTTAACTTATATGCACCAAAATTTAATTCATTATTATATTATTGAAATTATTACTTAATTTTTTTAAGATACAAATTTACAAAAATAAAAAAATGTAATCACACAAAATTGTATTGCCCCCCCCCATTCTTCATGCACAATTAAAATAAATATTTCTATATATATATATATATATATATATTAGAGCTGAAACAACGAATCGATTTAATCGATTAAAATCGATTATTAAAATAGTTGTCAACTAATTTAGTCATCGATTCGTTGCTAAATAACTTTTATTTGCCGTAAGCGGCTCATCTCGTGCATATTTCAAATCTGCGGTGACCAAAGTGTGGCAGTAATGAGCCACCGGAGGTTTTACTCAGCCAGTACAGCAGGAGAAGTAGCGAATAGCCAATAGCTGGCCTCGTTTTATGTCACGTGCTTCCCGAACAGCGTCTCTGCAGCATTTAGCGGGATGTGGGAGACTGGGAGTACTTAACTTTGAGCCTTCAAAAAAGAAGAGTAACCTGTAAACTCTGCACTACTGAACTGTTTAAGGGGACGTTCACATATCGCGTCTTTTGCGCGCTCAAGTTTGTTATTTCCAACACCGCACCGCATCGAGTTAAAAACATTTCAACTTTTCAGAATGCAGCAAGCGCACCGCGGGTCATGTGACAAGAACTAACCAATCAGCTTCATCCTTTCCCGTAACAACGTTAAAAGCTCAGTCAAGATGAAAGGAACAGCTGATCATAGTTGTATATGGATTTCCATTTTTAAATAAATTTAGTAGCAGAGCTACTGCAAGCGATTTTTTGAGCTGCAAATCCATTTATCCTTTGCTGAAATTTCCGCGTCTTCAAGGAGAGAGCACGTCATGGTTGCTTATCAAAGGCAGACGCCTCAGGGGCGCTTCTGCACGAGCGCTTTGGAAAGAAGGAGAAAGCGGCGCGCCTAGCGTTTTCCACGCGTTTTTAGGCACGATATGTGAATGGCCCCTAAGACTTTTATTTGTGCAGATTCTCCAGTACAATGTTGTTTGCAAATGTTTAGTCGTAAAAGCTGATAACATTGCTTTTTAACAGTTAACATTTAAAGCTTTACAAACATGTTCTGTGATCAGTTTGTCGTTTACCAGTTCAAAATTCAGTCGTGCAGCCTAATTATGACTGAATGAGAGAGGTAAATGTTTAAAGATATTTGAAATGCACTTTTTTTCTAAGTATTCACTGCTCTTTTTCACACAGCAGGTTTTTTGTGTGTGACTGTCCAATTTTTTTTTCTGGACAACCTTCTGATGGATTTTACTTTAAATTGTGAGTTCCATTCAGGTTTCATGTCACTGGCACTTTATTCGAAGGATTGTTTACAATTTCACAGCAAAAGCTATAAAGCTGTTTCCCAGTAAATAATAAAATACAATGCACTGCAATTTTATTCTGTTTTATCCTTATTCTTCGTGAAAATATGTTCTGAAAGATTCCTTAATAAGCTTCGTTCGGGATGTTAAACTACTTTAGGAGCTCTAAGGACTGCCATGGTGAAAACATTATTTGAAATCTCCTTGTGAAATTTGCTAGAGTATGGGTCAGTGTTCTGATTGCAGAAGAGTTTGACAAAGGATTACTAACACAATAAAACAACTCCAGGTATATTTTTGATTAGGATATGACAGTGCAAAATGGTTAAAATCTCTTAAAAATCTATGCTGAAGGATAAAGACCATTTATTAATAATTTACTTGGGGAAAAAAATGGAAAAAACTAAAATATAAGTACATAAACCGATTAATCGATTAATCGTAAAAATAATCGACAGATTAATCGATTATCAAAATAATCGTTAGTTGCAGCCCTAATATATATATTTATTTTTCCAATGGCCTCCTGTTTTAGTTGTGGAAATAAGAAAATAAGAGAATGTAAAAATATATAATTCTGAAATATAAATTTAATAATAATACAGAAACATTTGGTCCCAAACTAACTAGTCCCAACTCAGTGAAATTTAACTAACATTTCAATTTGTTTAATTTTAATGTATACTGATATAAACAGGCAAATAAAATAAAAAATAACGAAAAAATAAAAATCACACTGCATGTTCTTTTTTTTTACAAAAACCACATACCTCACAAAAAAATGTAATATAAAACAAATGAATAAAATGGTTCATTCTTGTCTGCTGGATGGGTTAGTAAGCATCACTAATGACTGACTCAACAACTGAATTAACATCCACCAAAAAAGACAAGAAAATATCTAAACAATTATCACACATTCAGAATATCTCACACATTTTTATCTTTAAGGGTCACGGCACCATTTCCACAGGCTCATCTAAAACATGCATATTATTATTGTTCACACATATTTATTAGAGTTCTGCCTGAATTCAGCTGCTCTTTAATATCCCCCTATAAAAATGATTCAGATCAAAGCGACAGAGAAACACAGGAAGAGCAATAAAAGAGCAAGAAGGAGTGGATGAAACAACAGCGGCTAATCGATGTGCTCAGTATTAGCGCGTAACCTTTATAATTGCTCCATTAAAAATTGAGGCCAAAGTGCTGCAAGCGACGCTGCAGGCGAGACGCATGAATTTTTAACATGAGATGAACAGAAGCTGACTTCAGAGGCAGAGATTAGCCTTCAGCTTCATCGCTTCACACCGCTAACGCTCTCAGGTGAAAAATACAACTGAGATTACCCTGAAACAGAAAACTTACATCACTTGATTATTTATAAAACCATTCAAAACCTCAAAATCATTCAGTAACTATATATTATACTGTAGTACACACACATACACAAACACACACTTATATATATATATATATATATACACTCACCATATATATGTACTGCCACACACATTGACACAGCCATTATACCATAACTAAAACATTAAGTGATAAAAAAACAACAATAATATAAATTCTAAAAATGACTAAATAAATGTAAAAATAAATCATAAAATAGTCATAATAATAAGAAAATAAATTTTAATAATTATAAAATAAAACGTATAAACATTATACTTATAGATAATTATAATAAAAATAAATAAGTAATATAAAAATAGAGAAATTAATACTTTTATTCATCAAGGATGCACTAAATGTAGACATTTATAATGTTACAAAAGTTTTCCATTTCAAATAAATGCTGTTTTTTTTTTTTTTACTTTCTAATAATGTGTGAATCCTGAAAAATAAAATGTATCACAGTTTCCACAAAAATATCCATCAACTGTTGCTAATAATCAGAAATGTTTCTTGAGCAGTAAATCAATATATTAGAATGATTTCTGAAGATCATGTGACACTGAAGACTGGAGGAAGGATGCTGAAAATACAGCGGAGCATCACAGAAATAAATTACATGTTAACCGATATTCACACAGAAAACAGCTGTTTTAAACTGTAATAATATTAATTTTTTTTACTGTTTCTAATTTAGATCAAATAAATGCAGCTTTGATGAGCAGAAGAGACTTCTTTCAAAGAACATTTAAAAATCTCACTAATGCTTCAGGAACCACTAAGCTTAAGAAGTAGCGGTCGACAGATATATCGCCAAGGCCGATATATCGGCTGATATTTGGCATTTTTCAAATATCGGCATTGGCCGATACGTTTTTCTGCTTTTCTCTGTGTGACAGTCAGTCTGTGTGATTTGAATGCTTTAAACTTTAAACTCGTAATTTCTAATTATGCTGCACTTTATGCATTTCCCCACTGCCATATTCATATCATTTTCATTGTGTGCTGTATGTAAAATGAGAGTTACCCTTGCTTTATTTGAAAAATATTATTCCCAGTGCACACAAACTTCCCAGAATACTGAGTGCCCCGTTGATTACGGTGTTTACTTCCTTTTTATTAAATTTTTATTAAATAAAAATACCTTGTCATCTAAAGTATGTTTATTTTACACATTTATTTTTTAATCCATTGTCAAATGATTTTAAATTTCTTAAATATTAATAATATATATATATACATTTATCATATCGCCATTTTATTGGCTATCAGCCCCCTATGCTTTCAAAGATATCGGCATCAGCTGTCAAAAAACATATATCGGTCAACCACTATTAAGAAGATTATAATAAGTGCAATTTAATTAACTTAAACATCTATATTCTTAAAGAAAATATCATAATGCACTATTTCAGTATTTTTACTGAAGCATCTCCTCCATTGACTTCCATTCAAACTCCGTTTCAAGACGGCAATGACATAATGTATCCAGAGCAGAATCTATCATGTAACTATTAATATTTTCATGTCTAAATTGACCAGAATCCACATGTGTGTCTTAATGTAGCCATCGGCCTCATTTACAATCTTTTAGAGTCCATTAGCACACAGAGAACTTAAGAGCACTTCAGATGGACTCACACAAATGCATCTGATTGCAGCATAAAATATTACGACTCTTTAAAAAAACAGTATCTGGTGCAGGAACTGTCCAGTTATGGGATAACAACAGAACCCTCCATTCAACATCTCATCTGAATCTGAACAAACATCTCTGACGGAGCTCATTGAGATGGTTTACACAATTGCATTCACCTGAAAGAAAGCTGATTTCTTTGTATATTTAATTTTATTTTATGACTCAAACAAAAACAAATATACTAAAAAATATTTATTAATTATAAAAATGCTAACAAATATAATAATGTTTTTCATTTATTTGCTTTTATTTTATTTTTATTTAATCAAACAAAAACAATTATAAAAAAAAAATAAAAACACAAACAAAATGATTTTTTTATTGATTTGCTTTTATTTTATTTTTAATGAATCAAAACACAAATATACTAAAAATACTAATAAAAATATATATATTTGTTTGCTTTTTGATAAATGTATTTATCTCTTTTAGTATATTTGTCTGTTTGATGTATTAAATAATAACAAATAATAATAATAAAAAAAATAATTAATCAATATAAATGTTAATGTAAATTAATATCTGATTATGATTGGTCCTTCTCAACATTCTGCAGTCAATTGTATACAAACAATGTATCAATATTAATTTGAATTAATAATTGTGTGTCTACTGATTGATCTGAAAGTCAAACGTAATAACTGAATTCAGATTTTTCTCTTTTTTGAATAAAAAAAAGAACCACGTCATCTAATATTTGCAATATCTTCTATCATTTTAGTTACTGGTCATAATAAAAATAATAATAAAAATGATCAGCTACCAATATTAGTCAAACCTTTAATATCTGAGCTTCAGTTTACATTTATGCATTTAGCAGATGCTTTTTATCCAAAGTCATGAATATTATACCAGTCTGAGTAAAAAGCGGTAATACAGTAAAACCACAACAAAGCATATTTATCTGTGGAGATAAAGCAATTTTTAGACAGAAAAACAATGAAAATCCTCAACCTAGAAGCACCTTATGAAGAGCTTGAAGGTCATTATTATTACTATTATTATAAGAGGTAAATGCAGGTTTGCAGAGAGTGAAGTACGTGGGTATGTTGTGCTGCCAAATCAATTATTTATGCATATAAGACCTCACTCCTGAGAACCATTGAGGAAAGTGCTGAATAAAAGTGCATTAAAATCCCCTGGATTTGCTGACACAAAGCAAGCGTCCCATCAGGAACATTAGCCCGGATGCATAGAGTCCAGCCAATAAATACTGCACTAAATGTTAACAAAATCATCCACATGATTATAAGAGCCATATGCAAAAGAGAACGAGCGAGTGCAATGAAACAAAAGCTGTCTTAATATAAAGCTGTTGTGGAGTGACACCAATTTATGTCTGTCCACTGTCCACATTTGACATTGGCAGAGAAGAGAGTATAAAAGTGAAGGCTTTAACAGACAGAGGTGAAAAGTAGCTCTGACCGGGTGCAGTCTGAGATAATTGAGCGAACCATGAACAAACACTGAAAATGAGGTTAAACAGGGTGTGCTGTATAATATGAGCATCTGATGACTGATAGTTAATGAGAAACTTGACCTCTTCCAGGTTCAGCAAAATGAGGCTTTTAATTTAGTCAGCGAGTCCCGCGGGAATCAATCAGCCACTGCATTAATGCATGCAAAATCAAGAGAGGAACATCAGGTTTGTCTTTTCATTCAGGCTAACTTTAACACAACCCATCACTTATATTTCAATGCACATCAATCTTGTAATTACTGGTCAACCGAGATGGATTTTGACTGATATAAAGCCGATATATAAATATATTATAGTGCTGGGCAACGATAAAAAAAAATTGTAAATTCGCGATTAAATCGCATTATCGTCTGTTATTAATCGCAATTAATCACACTGTTATGCACAAAACTAATAATTCATTCAAAAGTAAGTGTATTGTGCACTTCTTTTATTGAAAAGTAAGCCTACTGCTATATGAACAAAAGCGTAATAACATTTGGTTTGCAAACACTTTAAACAAATAAGGTACTTTTTACAGCAGTTAAGATATATATTGTAGCCTAAATCACAACTTATAACATTCATGTAATTAAATTAAATATAAAAGAAACCATTTGACAAAGCCAGGACATTAACGTTTGTATAGAAAATATTTTATATTTTTTTATTGAAAAACAAGTTATGCTCAAGAGCCTCGATCATAACATTATAACAAGCATCTTCCTTGCGGGAGAATAATTAGGGTGTTCTCATACTAGGCAATCTTTATCATGTATATATATATATATATATATATATATATATATATATATATATATATATATATATATATATATATATATATATATATATATATGTGATACCATACTATTTAATTTAAAAAAGTTTAAATAAATGTAAAACAGTTGTTAAAATAATATTTATACTTTACATAATATTTACAAAATTTGAAATAAAATCTATTGAAAATGAATTATTTGAAGTAAAAATAATAAGAAATAAAGAACAAATAAAGAAAAGACTGAAATGTTGAGATGAGAATGTAAACTAATGAATACAGAGAATCAACACTGATGTTCTCAACACTGTCAAAATAAAAGTTCAGCTTCTGACACACTGGCCAAATAGAAAACATATCAGCTGAGGCCAATCATAAAAAAAGACAAATGTCAGCTGATATATCGGTTGACCATTACTTTTGATGATCTGAAAAATCAGTTTATAATGTAACTTTTTGAGTGATTTTTATTTAACAGTTTCTATAAAAACATAATTGCAAGCTATAAACGCACAATCTCGTATTTTCTTACAATTCCAAGTTTATATCTCGCAATTCAGTTTTTTAAGAATAAGAAAAAAAAGTTAATTGTGACTATGCATGATATTGGATATTTGCCAAAATCCAATATGCCAATATTTTTGAACTCATTTTGGCTGATAGCTGATGCCAATACCGATATATTTCCTAACACCAAGTCTCTTCTGTGCAGAGATTATAAACTAATTGAATTCATATCGGGCCGATGTTTAAATTTTAGGCCATTATCGGCCGATAATCATTCCGATAAGATCTTGCATACCTAATTGTGAATTTGTATGCAATTCTAATGTATGTTTATATCGTACAATTCAGGTTTTCCTGGTTGTAACTATATATTTTATTTCGATTTTATTAAAAAATTAAATTCTTATAAAATTAAGTAAATACTATTTTTTATTTATCTATTTATTTGTGTGTTTAATTTAAAAAACTCGTGGAGTTAGATGATAAAATTTGTAGGAAAAATACAAAGATTTTTTTTTGCAATTTATTAAATAATACAGATAAAACCAAGAGACAGAAATTCAGGCAGCTTGAAAGTCAATTAAAAAAGTAAAAACTTTAACTCTCTCTCATGCACATACTCACCATTAATGTCAAAATAATTTAAATTTAACTTCCATTTATACTCCTGAAAGCTAAGCTAACACAGCTCTAGGTTCCTGGAGCTTAGGGCTGTGCAAAAAATCGAATGCGTTTTTCATGCACATCTCATCAGTAAAGACGCTCCTGTAATTAGAAGTATATCTCCAGCACGTGCGTTCGGATCAGGGTTGCCAGGTTTTTACAACAAATCCTGCCCAGTTGCTTCTCAAAACTAGTCCAAAACTAGCCCAATCGCGCTTCGAGGAGGTTCCCTGATAAAAATTGCTTCCCGGGGTTTCAATATAAATTTTTTAGCGGGGTTGACTTGGTAAAAAATTCGCATTTTAGGGGCTAAATATCACGTTATTTGTATTGGGGTCGCTTCGACCAACGGACATGAAAAACAACTTCAGACTTGGCAAACTGGTTGGCATTTACTACACCGAGCCATAATTCACTGACAATCTACACAAAATCGATGTTAAAATCGCAGGCGATTCTTTGTCGATTTTGAAAAAGATTTTGTGTTAGTTGTCGTTAGACTATGGCTCTTTGTAGAAACTGCCCCTCCACCTGAACCAGTGTTGCCAAGTATGCGACTGTTTTTCATGTCCGCGGTTTGAAGCAACCTCACTACCAATAACGTGATATTTAGCACCTAAAATGCGAATTTTACAAAGGCAACCCTTCCAAAAAATGTATATTTTAACCCCAATTTTTATCGGGGAACCTCCTGGAAACACGATTGGGCTAGTTTTGACTAGTTTTGAGAAGCAACTGGGAAGGATTTGTGTGGAAACCTGGCAACCCTGATCCGAACGCACGTGCTGGAGATATACTTCTAATTACAGGAGCGTCTTTACTGATGAGATGCGCATGAAAATCGCATTCGATGTTTTGCACAGCCCTACTGGAGCTCATCTGAGATTCGCCGGAATAATCTGATCTCACTGGAATTACACACAGATCTGGATTCAGCAATGTCTTTAACAGCACAAAAACAAGTGTTGAGATATTTGATGTGCAAGGTCTGACCTGTATGTTGTGATGCTGCAGCACTTTCCACTTTATAAGCATAAAACCAACTTTATCACAGAGCTCAATGCAACAAACAAACCCAAAGCTGAAGGAGCAGAAAAACAACAACAACAACAACTACAACAAGCAGCAGTTCATGAATATTCAGGCTTCTGGATTCTAATTCAAATGTTCAAAACCTTCAGAGTCGTTGAACATCACGTTAGCACAGAAACAAAACGCAGTTAGCTGGTTATTCACTGTGCTGACTCAGTAAATCCTGCTCGAGCTCGTCATCTGTTTGAGTTAGAGCATGTATCTGTGCTCAAATAAACGAATCAATGCCCATTTCAATTCCCATTTAATACTAATCAACGGGAGCAGAGAAATACGGTGCCAACAAACAGCATATTTCTATTTCTGAAGGAATTAAATCCATTCATCTTACACAATAACCATGTATTTCCTTTCCCTATGCCAATACACAATCCTGTACTGAGTATTTATGGTTTGATGAAAAACATTCAGAAATTATAGAGATGTGAAACGTGGTCAGTGGTGTTAAACACGGACCGCAAGACTTCCTCCAGACCAATGATGCTTGAAATCAGACTGAACCACGTGCAATTAATAATCAGATAGACCTGACTTTAACGCTTTCATTTCTGCTACACCATATTATCATCTGACATATAAATTCTGCATTTAGTAACCATAAGAAACCAAATTAATACAATATAATACGATACGATATGATACAACATATAATATAATATAATATAATATAATATAATATAATATAATATAATATAATATAATATAATATAATATAATATAATATATGTTATATATTTAATAAGAATTATTCAGTAGTTGCTCAAAATTGCCCAAAAACTGTATTGTATATTATAATTATAGTTTTTGGGCACTTTTGAATGACTACTTGAACTTTTTATATTATATTATATTATATTATATTATATTATATTATATTATATTATATTATATTATATTATATTATATTATATTATATTATATTATATTATATTATATTATATTATATTATATTATCCACCCTGTTTTATAGATATTACTATCAGACATTAAATAAATAAATAATCCCCCCAGTCTTGTCAGTAAATAAAACTTCTGTTTTTGGGCAATTTTGAACAAATATTAAAATACAAACATCAAACAAACATAAAAATAGTAATATATAATATATAATATAACGTAACATAATGAAACATAATATATGTTTCATGACAATTTTGAACAACTACTGAATAATTCATATTATATTATAATACAATAAGAATGAATGAATGACTTTATTGTTTATATTGACAATATTATATTACATTATATTATATTAATAGATTGTGTTCCTGTAGCTCAAGTGGTAGAGCAATGTGTTAGCAAGTGCAAGGTTGGGGGTTCGAATCCCAGGGAACACATGATAGGAGACTGTTAGCCTGAATTCAATGTAAGTCGCTTTGGATAAAAGTGTCTGCTAAATGCAAAAATGTAAATGTAGATTAGATTGTATGTATATATCTGCCTTATTTCAGCTGCCCTGCTGTCTAGATACAGCGTCAATTATTATAAATAAAAAAATAAATACATGAAATCATCCACAAACGCACCAGTTGACCAGAACAAAAGCGGCTCAGAAGTGAGGCCGTATAAGTGAGTTTCATACGGATGCGCTCACAAACAGCCGCGGGCCAAACCATACAAACGTCAGCATCCGCTGAGCTCGAGCCCTGGAGTCCTGATCACACTCACAGGAAGTGTCTTCGTCTGCGGGGTTGTGTGTGTTTACTGCGCTGAGGACGGAGGGCAGGTAAATGTCATAGTTGTGTGTGTTTGGTGCTCAGGGATGAGAAACGGCCCTCAGCAATCAGCGTCCCGCATCAAACTCTATCGAACCTCAATCCACGGCGTCTGCATTTACATACGGCCCACATTTAACAAAGAGTAAACAATTTAACACACTTCAAACAGCCACTTAAGCCTCATTTACATAACTTAATAGAGCAAGTTAGAGCTTTTTTTCCTCACGTTTTAATTTTCAGGAATAAATAAGAATTATTCCAAAATCCAACTGGCACAACAAGGAACAAACACACACACACACGCACACTCACACACACAGAGACAAACACACTCACACACACAGAGACAAACACACGCACACACTCACACACAAACACACACAGAGACAAACACACACGCACACTCACACACACAGAGACAAACACACGCACACACTCACACACAAACACACACAGAGACAAACACACACGCACACTCACACACACAGAGACAAACACACGCACACACTCACACACAAACACACACAGAGACAAACACACACGCACACTCACACACACAGAGACAAACACACGCACACACTCACACACAAACACACACAGAGACAAACACACACGCACACTCACACACACAGAGACAAACACACGCACACACTCACACACAAACACACACACACACAGAGACAAACACACACACACACACTCACACACACACACACACACACACAGAGACAAACACACACACACACACACACACACAGAGACAAACACACACACACACTCACACAGAGACAAACACACACACACACACAAACACACACACACACACACACACACACACACACACACACACACACACACACACAGACAAACACACACACACACACACACACACAGACAAACACACACACACACACAGAGACAAACACACACACACTCACACACAAACACACACACACACAGACAAACACTCACACACACACACACACACACACACACACACACACACACAGAGACAAACACACGCACACACTCACACACAAACACACACACACACAGAGACAAACACACACACACACTCACACACAAACACACACACACACACACACACACACCGACAAACACACACACACACACACACACACACACACACAGAGAGAGAGACAAACACACACACAAACACACACACACACAGAAACACACGGATGCGCACACACACACACACACGGGGACAAATACACACACTCACATACACACACACACACAGAGAGAGACAAACACACACACAAACACACACAGAAACACACGGATGCACACACACACACACACACACACAGAGACAAACACACACACACACACACACACACTCACTCACACACAAACACAGAGACAAACACACACTCACACACACACACAGACAAACACACACACACACACACACACAGAAACACACGGATGCACACACACACACACACACAGAGACAAACACACACACGCACACAGAAACACACGGATGCACACACACGCACACACACAGAAACACACACACAGAGAGACACATTGACACACACACACAGAAACAAACACACACACACACACAGAGACAAACACACACACGCACACAGAAACACACGGATGCATACACACGCAAATACACACACACACACAGATGCAGATACACACACACACACACAGATGCAGACACACACACACACACAGAAACACAGACACACATGAATTGAATTTAGGATGGGGAGGTCATTATTCAGATCAATTCAGTTCAGTAACAGAGTCAGTTACAAAGTTCAATCTCAGCCGTGAAGCAGCTCTAAAAGAAGACCGTGCCATTATTCAGTTCAAGTGCTGTTCTCATCCAATAACGTCACTGCAGTCAATTTGATAATTTTACTGAATATTAATTGTCTTTTAAACCCAAGTGCAAACGCAAACACTTCAAGAGCTCAGTTTGTAGTCTCAGGAGCACAATCCACTGCATCCGAGTTTCCAGTCATTTCAATAACGCCTCAGGCTGCTACACTCCTGGTTTAATTAGCTCGTTAATGGGACCGCAATTACAGAAATCCATTTCAGTCTAAACTCCAGCAGAAACAAGCAGTGAAATGTGATCGCCAGCATCAGATGTACTCTTATGAATCAACAACATCCAGTGACAAGCGTTATGAACTGCATCAAATCTTATAACTTAGGGTGAAAAAGATCATTTCAGTTTTGCTAATATATTTTATACATAAAAATACGATAAAAAATTAATTAAAAACAAAATAATTTATATAAGACATAAAATGTATAAATTATAAATAAAATATTTTGTTATTATATATTTTTTTAATTTTACACATTAAAACAAAATTAAATTAAAAATGAAAGAATAAATTCTATAAGATTTATATAAAATATGTACAAATTATAATAATAAATTAAATTATTTATACATTGTTGCTAATATATTTCATGATATATTTTAAATATAAAAATGAATGGATATACAAATGAACTCCATGAAATCTAATATAAAATTCAATGTATTATTATATACTTTATATCTATAAAAATAAAATAAAACATTATAGAATTTGCATATAAAATATATTAATTAAATACAAATTAGTCTATATTATTATATATTCTTAATGAATTCATTGAAAATTTTATATTAATTAAATAATTTAATGAATATATATTAATTCACATGAAACAAATTATCAATTTTAATAATTATAAGTACATTATTTAGTTAATATATTTTACTGTATATTTTATAAATAAAAAATGAACAAATTAATATATATATTTTACATAAATATATTTTGCTCCAACATGAACATCTTTTCTTACCTTTGAGAATCAGAGCAGCTGATCTCCCTCATACAGAACTAAATGATTCGCTGATTCTGGAGTTTGTGTTCAGATCAAATAAAGTCAACCCTGTGATGTCAGAGACGAGGAACTCTGCTGCAGTTATCAGTGTAACCTTATGAACTGAGGTCCATAAACACACAAACACTGGCTAATAAACACAACAGTGCATGCAACCGTGGGTTATGGATATATCAAACAACCAAAATATATTCGCAATCATTTTGCTTGTGATATCAATTCTTTTTTTTAGTATGCAATCAGCATTTACTGTTTCAATGTACATCAATAGTCTTATTATATTAATTATGATTTTCAGTTTTAGAATAAGGAGTTATGGTATATAAATAAAGATGTTTACAGGATACAAACAAATCTCTCTTTACATTACTGCCCATTATTTTAAGTATTTACGACACAAAATGTTTATTTCAAATGTAATAAACTTGTTTGTTCATCATATGCATGTATTTATTTTATACAAGAAAACACACACACATATATATATATATATATATATATATATATATATATATATATACACACACACAAATGACTAAAATCATGTAAAATATGTTAAAAATAAATTATAAATTGTTTTGCTTATATATTTTATATAAAATAAAAACAAATAAATGAATGAATAAATATATAAATAAATGAACAACTAAAGTTATATAGAAAATATAATTTACAAATAAACTACAATAAATGAGTTTACTTATATATTTTATTAATATATATTTTATATAAAAAAATAAAAAAATAAAAACAAATAAATTAATGACTATATATATATATATATATATATATATATATATATTTTTTTTTTTTTTTTTTTTTTTTTATTAGAAAACTTTTTTTTTTGTCATAAAATATTTTTAATTTGCTTCTGGCTTTAAATTTTTTTAAATCAATGTGTTTTTTTTTTTAATCCATAATTTTTCTCAATGCAAAAACCTAATTCAGGATTATTTACACATTTATGACCGTCAAAAGTTTATAAAATCTATTTGTAAAGATTCTCCAGCCCTCTAACCCGGCTGCGATCAGAGCAAGATGAAACACCTGAAGAGAGCAAACACAAAAGCTTTGGCTTCTTTGTCCAGTAAATCTCTCCGGGTTTGATCAGCACTGATCTGACACTTCGATTCATAACGAGAGACGTTCACATCCGCCCTCGTCCTGGGGATAAAGACCGTGGCAGCGTCGTCGAAGCGTGACCAGGTTTAAAGGAGTCTCCAGCTATTGTTCAGAGCCTGGGGTCGCTCTCTGGAGGATTAGTGCACTTCACGGACCTTTATAACCTCTCCTAAAATCTCAGAGAACAGCAGAAAACACAACGACTGGCAACCGGTGAAATCAGGCCCAGCGAAACAAAAGCCTGCGCAGACATTTAGCAAATTCCAGCAACATTTTTTCCGAAGCTGTTTTGCCAAAAGAAACGAGTCTTTAGTGTGTGTGTGTGTGTGTGTGTGTGTGTTGCAGATCAAACCAGAGAGATGCACAAGATCAGACACCGGATGATGAACCTCAGACTGAAGTACAGTTGTTCTTCAACTCAATTTTTGCATGCAATCTCAAATACATCGCTTCTGCTTCAATATCAAGCCATATACTAATGCAGGAATGACCGAAACATGAGATACACCTAAAGAAGCATCTAATATAGAAGTTAATAGTGGAAATACTGTATAGACCAGAATCTGGAGAAACAAATAACATGGAATCATCTGAAAATGTGGGATTAAACGCACTAATCAACATTCCTTTTTTTAATTAAATTAAAAACATTCATAAAAAATATTTTATTTTACTTTATCTTAAATAAAATAAATGGTCAAAAAATAAAAATGAAAAAATAAAATTATTTTTCACTTTACCTTAAAACTTTAAAAAATAAAAGTATTAAAACATTTTAATTGATTATTTGATTTTATTTTACTTTACCTTAAATAATAATAATAATAATAATAATAATAATAATAATAATGATGATAATAATAATAAAATAAAATAAACCAGAATTTTTAAAAGTACAATGAGAACCAAAAGACAAAAATATCATGAAATCACTTAAAAATGTTTTCGACTAAAGGGCCAATCGCACTAGAGTGGATTCAGCAGTTAATATAGGCAACACAAAATATAAATAATAATAATAAAAAAAATCATCCATTAAATAAAAATAAATTAATCATTTTGATGGTAAATTAATTTTGATGATACAACTTCTGATCATCAAGGCTGCATTTATTCGATCAAAAATACAGTAAAAATTGGTAAATATTATTAAAATCTATAATAAGTGTTTCTGTGTGAATCTGTGTTAAAGTGTAATTTATTTCTGTGATGCTCCGCTGTATTTTCAGCATCATTCCTCCAGTCTTCAGTGTCACATGATCTTCAGAAATCATGAAAATATGATGATTTACTGCTCAAGAAACATTTCTGATTATCATCAATGTTGAACACAGTTGTGCTGCACAATATTTTATGGAAACATGCATTTAATTTTTTTCAGGATTCACAGATGAACCGAAAGTTCAACCGCATTTATCTGAAATGGAAATCTTTTCTAACTAATCAATTTAAAGCGTCCACGATGAATAAAAGTCTATATATTTCAAATGCACAGGCTTGTATTCTCGCAAGACTTTTACACAAAATAATAAACATTAAAAATGTCCTCTTTTCTTTCAAAGAAATTAATAGTTTTATTCATCAAGAATGCATTAAAGTGATCAAAAGAGACAGACATTGCTTCAACTTTCCCAAAAGTACAAAGTGAGCAACAAAACTGTGAAAAGCAGCTTCGGAAAAATTCAATCCGACTTCCAATTTACAGGATTTAAGTATCCATACAAGACGTGTCTAATAACATGAGCAGAACGGATAAATAACACGGTTTATCGTGGACCAGGAGTTCAAATAAAGCAGTCTGACTTTTTAATAAACGAGCTCTGTAATACTTTCTGCCAGCAAACTCACAGTAATACAGAGCCCCGACGTCTTCATATAATGAAGGAAGTGTTGAATCAGCCGTGCATGTGTTCCTGATCCCGCAGGAGAAATCCACTCCGACTTTATGATCCCTGCGTCTCGCTGACAGCGTAACAAGCTCAGCTGGGAGACGAAGAGTTTTCAACCAGAACACAGAAACACAGAGCTGTTCACACGCAATAAACATTACAGGACAGAAATTACTCACATATGATTATCATTCAGAAAGGATGAAATTATATTTTACCATAACAGTATAATCATCATTAGGATTTATTTAATTGTAGTATTCATCAATACAGTAAGTAACATTTTTAGGCTTATTTTTAAACCATTATTTATTTATTCATTAATGCATTTATTATTAGGCTTATTTATTAAACCACTGTTTATGTATTTATATATAATATGTAAATAAAAACAATACAGCATTTTACAATAAATAATTTAATAATAAAATGTATGTTTATTTAAAACATGAAATTAGATCAATAATTCAATAAATAAATAAATATATATAAAATCTTAAAGGCTTATTTATTAAACCATTGGTTATGTGTGTATTTCTATTTAATAAGTAAATAATAAAATACAAAAAACACAAATAATAAATACATTATTTATTTAAAATACAAAATTAGATCAAAAATTCAATAAATAAAATTATTCTTAGGCTTATTTTTTTTAACAGCTGTTTACCTAAACTTATTCATTCATTCTTGGGATTATTTATTAAACCATTGGTTATGTTTGTATTTATATTTAATTTAATTATTTTAAAATATACGATAAATAATAAATAAATTTACTGATTTATTTATTTACTTTAACCATGAAATTAGATCAATTATTCTCTAAATAAAATTTGTCTTTGGCTTATTTATTAAACCACTGTTTATATGTGTATTTATATTTAATAAGTAAATAAAAACAATAAAGAATTTACAATAATTACTCAATACATTTTTATTTGATTGTTTATTAAAAAAAAAAAAAAAAAGAAATCAGATCAATAATACCATTAAAAAAAATTTCTTAAGCTTATTTATTAAACCAGTTTTAATATATTTATATATTTACTTTTTATTTCATTAGTAAATTAAATAAATCAAACAACAAAACAATACTTAGGCTTCCTTCCAGATTCATTCATTAAAAAATATATCTGCTTTTTTATGTTCATTTATTTTTTAATTTAAGCAGTGCGCTTATACTTTTGAATATAAATATACTGTATATATATAAAAATGTAGTTAAAAATTTATAACTATTTTAGAAAATGGATTCTAAAAATTTTATAATAAATAATAAAGTGAATTATAAAAAAAAAAAAAAAAAAAAGAAATTTTATAAATACACAATTTTAGACAAATTTTCATAATCAGCCGAATAAAAATGCCCAATGACTTACAGTGACTTTTGAGAATTTTGTAATTTTACTGTTGTATATTTTTATATATAATAAAAATTATAAAATTATAATAATAAGAATTTATTATTTAATATTACACAATATAAATAATTCAATAGTAATATTTCATACTTAATATCTCAATATTTCATAATGGATCAATTTTGAATTAAACGTTTGACTGAAACAATAAATATTACACGTAACATAATCAAAGACTCATTATTGATTAGTCGTGTATAAATAGTGAATGATCTGAAATATATCCATTTTACATATTTTTTTTAATTATTCATTATTTTTCCAAAGAAATGTAAAAAATTGCTAAAATTAGTAAATATTTATTTATTCGAATAAATAAGCAATCAATCTTTATTTACAGGTTTAAATGGTGGGGTGTTCAAAAGTTACAATTGTGAGATTCTTAATTTTTTTTTTTTTATCAAAAATACAGTAAAAAAATGTAAATATTATTCTAATGTAAAACAGCTGTTTTCTGTGTGAATCTGTGTTAAAGTGTAATGTATTTCTGTGATGCTCCGCTGTATTTTCAGCATCATCCCTCCAGTCTTCAGTGTCACATGATCTTCAGAAATCAGAATAATATGATGATTTACTGCTCAAGAAACATTTCTGATTATTATCAATGTTGAACACAGTTGTGCTGCACGATATTTTTGTGGAAACCGTGATGCATTTTATTTTTCAGGATTCACAGATGAACAGAAAGTTCCAAAGAACAGCGTTTATTAGAAACGGAAATCTTCTGTAACATTATAAACGTCTGTACTGTCTCTTTTGATCACTTTAATGCATTCTTGATGAATAAAACTATTAATTTCTTTGAAAGAAAAGAGGAAATGTTTAATGTTTATTATTTTGTGTAAAAGAGTCATTCATAATTAAGTTTCCATGATCATTTCTCTACTTCAGAATTAAAGCCACACACACGAGCAGAACAACACTTGACAAACGTGACAATAAACACCTTCAAGTGAGTAAAAAGTCACCTTACCTGACTATTTATCATTCACCAAAGTACAGAAATGATAAGCCCTCGCATCCCTTCAGCTCATTCAGTTCCAGAAGAATAAATTTATGCTTTATCACTATATGACCAACTCCTGATATACACACACTGCTGTGTGGAGAACTCAGAAGTGCACAATCTCAGAGCGCCTCCTATAGGCTGCATGCATCATCTCACGTGTCATTTCTGACACAAACTCATAAATGCATGCATTTTTCCTGCTATATATACACATGTGTGCATACAGAGTGTGTTTTCACTCTTAAAAATAAAGGTTGCACACAGCGATGCCACAGAAGAGCCCTAAAGACCCTTTCAGTGATCCGTTTTTTCTCATTGTGAAGAACATTTGCATCTAATTAATTTTTTATTTATACTATAAAAGCAATGGAAAGCTTTCGTGGACGTTCATTTCTAAGAGTGTAATATACACTCTTTTTTTGTGTGTGTTAATAACTGTACGACTCATTCAAACTTACTGAGACTTAACACAACTTCATTAATGAGCATTTTAATGAGATTCTAACACTTTTCTACACCTATACATATATTTAGACAGATCAGTGTTATTTTAGTATCAGTGAGATACTATTAGATTTTATTCTTATTTTTCAGCTTTTAAAGTTTTAGTAATTGTGTTGCCTTTTTGTCATTTTTGTGTTTTCATTTCAGTTTTAGTTATTTTAGCATATCAAGATAAACTAAATGAAAATGAGAAATAGTGTCCTGTTAACTAGCTGAAATTAAATCAATTGTTATTAATGTATTTTTTCAGTTAACATTTACTTTATTTCAAATAAATGAATAGTTTTAATGATTTTTATTATATATATATATATATATAATTATAATAAATCGAGACATTCATAAATAAGATGCAGCTTTACCTAAATACAAAATAAAAACTAGATCAATTATGTTTAAATTACTACTAAATGAATGAATGAATAAATGGATAAAATTAATTTATTTCGGTGGTATTTTAGTATCACTGACATACTAATATCGTTTTTTATTTATAAAATTAGATTTAATCTTTTATGTTTTTGCTTTAATTTGTTACAATTGTGTTACATTTTTGTATTTTTCCTTAGTTTTTTAATATTATTATTATTATTATTATTTATATATAGTTTTGGATTAAAGTTAATGTAAAGTTATATCAGTTCTTCAAAAAACGTTTACTTCTAAAATTATTTAAAAGATAAACTTACCTTCAACTTAAACTTCTGTTATAGATAGATGCCAACAAAAACATTTTTCATTTCATAGATTCAGTTAGTTTATTTTATTTCAAGTAACATCATTTATGTTATTTATTTCAGTGTTATGACATACTAATATAGTTTTTGTTAATTTAATTAGATTTTATATTTTCAGTTTCCATTTTAATTTGTTAAAATTTAAGGCATTTTTATTTGATTTTTTTTATCTATAGAGTTTTTTATTCAAATTAAATTATTTTAAACTTAATATTTTATTATAGTTAGTTGCCAAGAAAACATTTTCCACTTTAGTTTTTTGTTTCATATATTTTTATATCAGTTAATGTTTATTTAATTTCAAGTAAAAAATGCATTACAGTTTTAGTTAAAGATAATAACACTGCTTTAAATGTCTTTGTGAGTACATTGCCATTTGACGTCTTACATCCGTTTTCCTTTTCTTACCAATGCAAATGAAGAAAACACAGCATGCACTCATATATTTAAATGAAGACGTCTGACAGATATCTAGAGAGTGAAAACACATGGACAGGCTCATCTTGCTTCAATCGAAGCTGAAATGAGTGTGAAGTCCTGCTGCGAGAGCGGCTCCTAAAGGTCAAGAGTCTGTCCTAAGACCTTTACATACACCTCTTTTTGTCCAGAGGGGATTTTCAAGGTGTAATCCCACACAAGGAGCTTAAAGAACGCTTCGCTGACTCTCATATCACACGCGCAGACGTGACATTTAGAAACCGCAGCGTTGCTTTCTGTCGCCTCTTTCTGCTCACGACTAAACCTGTCGATATCCATCAGTCTCACGCCGTCGAGTCACGAAAGGTGACGCTCTCCTCATCGATCAATGTGATTGCTTCCTCCTGAAAAGTGATCAAAACTCCAAAAAGGGTCTCGATGGCACAAGTTGAAAGCATTTCCCCCGCTATCGATCGGTGATGTTCAAAGAGGACTGTGATAAACACAAAGAGGAAACACAATCTGCCCATTTCCTGAGATCTTAAGAGGCAGCAAGAACAGAAAAACAACTTGTGGACAAACTTGTGGTCAGAAGTTACTTTTTTGCGTTTCTGAATATTATAATTCAATGAGAATGATTTCTGAAGGATCATGACGCTAAAAAAAATTCAGACTTGATCACAGAAATAAAATTAGATTTTAACAGATATTCACATAGAAAACGGCTGTTTGAAATTCTAATAATATTTCACACTTTTACTGTATTTAAAAACAAAAACAAATGCAGCCTTGGTGAGCAGACTTCTTTCAAAAACATAAAAAAAAATCTTAATTGTTCAATATTTTTAACCGAATCAGAAAAGCAATAGTTCATCCAAAAATGAAAAATGGGCTGAAAATGCTCTCACTCTCAGTTCATCCGAGATCAGGATGAGTTTGTTTCTTCATCAGGTTTGTAGAAATGTAGCATTGCATCAGTGTCTCATCAATGGATGCTCCGCAGTGAATGGGTGCCGTCAGAATGAGAGTCAGATAAAAACATCACAATAATCCACAGCACTCCAGTCCATCAGTTAACATCTGGAGAAGACTAAAGAAAAAGTGCATCTGCTGTTGTCTCTCTCATCAAAATCCAGACACATATTAGTTTAGAGCTGTTTAAACGCTGCTTGATCTGTGCAGATTTCTCTCCTGATTCAGACCAGAACACCTTTTCACTGGAGGAAGTGTTATTATGGATTATAGACTCTATGTGTTTGAGTTAAAAACATCTTAATGCTGGATTTGTTTCAGGTTTTGTCTTCTCCAGATGTTCACTGATGGACTGGAGTGCTGTGGATTATTGTGATGTTTTTATCTGACTCTCATTCTGACGGCACCCATTCGCTGCAGAGCATTCATTGATGAGACACTAATGCAATGCTACAATTCTACAAACCTGATGAAGAAACAAACTCATTTACACCTCGGAATAAAACTAAAAGTGTGCAATTTTCATCTGATTTTAATTTTGGGTGAACATAAGGAATCATGCATCTCCTATATCTTTTTGGGCATCTAATGAGGAAACCAAGTACCGTTTCATCCAGGTGCAGATCGCACTTTTTCTTTACAGAAGGTCGCTTCTATTTAAACATAATTGCAGGATGTTCTCACGACATGTTTCCAGAGAGCAATATCATCTCGTCACATTCAATGAAAAGGCAGAATCTGTCAGAAGACGAGCACGCCTGTAATTGACAGCAGCCATTACGTCTTCCGCTCTCATTCCTGAGCCTCAATTTAATGCAAAACTTTTCATTGTTCCTCACTATTCCTTAGATGCCACTTCAGAAAGTGATATTTGATATTTAATCATCTGCCAATGATGCTGACGGGACAGTAGACATATCTCACACACGTAATTAAAGGCAAATTGAGGGCTCTCTAATCTATTTTAGGTCATCAACAATTCCATTTACAGTAGACATTTAGGCTAATTAAAAATCAAGCTAATCAGATGAATGTGTGTGTGTCTCTAAAGACAGACACTGAGAGTTTTGGGCGTATCTGAGCTGCTGAAAAACTAAAATCCAGCACTTCAAGGAAAATGTGAGGCTAAGAGAAGAGAACAAGCCTTTCATGAAAGATTAAATTAAAAATTGTCATTTGACAAGATTTAAATAACTAAACTTACACAGTACCATTCAAAATAAGCCTTTCGCGCCCAATTTAAATTTCAAGTAAATAATTCTGCTGTCGTCTGATGAGTGAGTCTGAATGATGCTGAAAATGCAGTTTTGCACCACAGGAATAAATTACATTTTACAAATATTAACAAAAAAAAAAGTTAAATTATAGTTATATTTCACAATTTTACCGTTTTTACCATATTATAAGTGCAGCCATGGTGAGCAGAAAAGACTTAAAATAAAATAAATAATAATTAAAAATCTTACAGACCCAAAACTTTTCAAGAGCAGTTAATAACGTTGGCTTTTTTCTTTTTTGTCTAGTTTTTCCTTATTGTTTATTTATTTTACAATGATACAGCTGTTTGTTATGGTTTTGGGTTCATGCGTAAAAAAAGAGCAGCAAAAATTATCTCTATTATCTCACCTATCGTTATCTTTAGGAAACTGCACTTGTTAAAAATATAAATGACTTGCTTCTTGCATCAAACCAAAGCTGCATCTCATTACTAGTTTTACTTGACCTTAGGGCAGCGTTCGACACCATAGATTATGACATACACATAGATTGATTACAAAATCATACAGGTATTCAAGGGCAGACTTTAAGATAGTTTAGATCCTACCTGTCTGACTGTTACCACTTTCTTTATTTAAAAAGGGAATCATCTCAATTAATGCCAGTAAAGTATGGAGTGCCACAAGGATCGGTCTTAGGCCCTCTGCTATTTTCAATATTATTCGAGTATATAGGATTATTTCCCATTGTTATGTGGATGATACTCGACCGTATGATACTTCAACAAGACCAGATGTAACTTCATAATCATCTAAGCTAACAGAGTGTGTTAAAAATGTGAAAGATTGGTTGATCAATAATTTTCTCCTAATAAATTCGGTTAAGACAGAGATGTTACTTATAAAACCAAAAAACACTACACAATCTTTTAGATATTATAATTTGCATCTAGACAGAGTCATAGTTACCTACTCTAAAGTCAAAAACTTTAGAAAACTTTGAAAATAATTTCACATGTTACAAAAACAGAATTCTTCAATCTTATAAACATTGCCAAGTTACGGCAAGTGTACCTGTTTCTGATGAAGAAAAGCTATTTCAGACACACTTTCTCTAATTAAATCTAGATTAAAGACATCTCTTTAGCCAAGCATTCACATAATGTATCTCATATCCCTGTACTCCAGTTATATCTGATCAAATGCACATTGTCATTCTTTGTTTGGTTTAAACTGATGAGAAGAGATTATGCCAAACGCTGAACCAACATACAATACTACCAAACGCTCCTATAAGATTCCTCATCACAACATATAATCATTGCTGTGTATTTCTGCCATAGGGACATCATTTTGACATGGTCACCAACACAAACTGTGAAGCTGCTTTGCAATGATTTGTATGGTTAAAAGTGCTATACAAAAAAATGGTGTTATGTTATTCTATTCACTCCTAAGTAATTCTGGATGACTTTATTAAGACCCTTCGGCTCGCACTCAAAAAGACTGACAAAATCAATAAAGGAATACAGAAAATATTACAGGCAACTTGGATGTGGTACTTGGATGTTCTGTGCGATCAAAGGTAGAACCTGACCCGAACGCTCTGAGAAGCCCTGATCTAAAGTTACGCAAAATAAAACAACTCCCACAGGCTCGCATTCAGCTCAGAAATATTAAAAGAGCCTGACGCTGTCTGAATCACTCCTGCACAGATGGAGCTCGACGTCCGCGGTTCAGCAGTTCAGACCTGACAAGGAGACAAGTGGGCCAATTTAAGAGCGCTGGCTCTTTAGCGGAGAGAACCTGGCCTTAAAACTGCGGATTTGATTTGGAGACCATCACAAGCTGGGTAATTGGCTAAACGCGCTGCTTAATTACTTTAAGTTCTCGGGCTACTTGGCCATAAAATGTGGGGGCAAGAGCACGGGATACTCCGTAAATCTGAATGTAGGTGAAAATTGGATTTATCCGTGCGACTCCTGAGGCCGGATACGGCTGTAATTGCAGCCGGGTCGTTAAAAGCGCAGACCATCTGCATAGAGTCGAGAACGAACGTAAATACAGATTAAAAGAGGACTGAAGCACTTCTGTTAAATGTGTTTCTGAAATAAGAGTCTTAAAGAAACACTATATACAACATTAAAAGTTAAGATCCTGCTTGAATAGGATACAGGCTCGAAATTACATGAGATTCAACACCTTTTAAACAAGTTACACTTACTTGATAAGCACATTTGAGCATATTAGATTATACGGTCACTTTTGACCATCTTAAAGTGAGTGTCCTTTTCTTTCCAACCACCCCCCCCCCACACACCAAAAAAAGAAGCAAGTCTTAACATACTTTATTCTGCTTCTCAGTAAATATCATCTTGTTTTAAACATTAAATCTGATGTCATTTCAAACCTAAATCATATTCTGGGAAGGATTTGTACCTTTTTTGTTTCGTTGTTTATTTTTTGATGAACTGTTTGCTTTAAGATGCTTTTACGCTCCGTTTCCAGAAACACATAAAAAATGCATTTTAATGCACTTCTATCCTCTTTAAACCTGCAATTGCATCTTGTTTTAAGCAAGATCTTACAGAATTGCTGATAGACATATGTTGACAATCATAAACAATTGTAAAGTTTCTTAATACATTTGAACACATATTGCATAAAAGCGAAAGTAAAGCACGTTCACACAAAAATGAAAAGTGTGTCATCATACAACACAAGATCCTGAATATGATATGGATTTGAAACAACATGAGATTCAACGTTTTAAAAACAAGATACACTTATTTTAGAAGCAGATTTGGGTGTGTTAATACTTTCAGAGGAAATCTATCCATTTAAAGAATCTATTAAGTGTTTAATAAGGTTTGTGCTTAAAAAGACACAACTGTAGATTAAAAGATGACAGAAAAGCAATTCAAAATATTAGTTTGACGCGTTTATGGAACCTGAGCAGAATTGAGTCTTAAAGGAAAAGTTAAAATGGAAAATCATGGCATTACACAACATGCAATTTATTATTAAAGTATGATTGTCTCTTGTTTCAAGCATAAATGATGACAAATACAGATTAAAAGAGGTTAAAAAAGATATATAAATCCTGGGTTTGAAATGACAAACATTCAACATCTTTAAATATGCTTACGTCTTGCTTTCAGAGAGTGTAATAAAATGTTTATTTAAATTTTTGTCATGTTTATGCTTAAAATAATGCACCGACAGATTAAAAGAGGAAGGAAACACGATTCAAAGCATTTGCATTTCATTCCAGAACAAAGCATCTTAAAGAAACAGTTCACACAAATATGAGGATTGCATCGACACAAAAGTTAAAGATCCTGGCTGAACATGACACGGGTTTGAAACGACTGGAGAGCGAGTAAACAGAGTTAGTCCTAAACATTTCCAGAAGAGTCTGATGTTCAAAGAAAGAGGAGAGGAGGAGCTCTGACCGCACAGAAACAACTTCCAGCTCTTTAATTATTCAATTATCTGTGCGAGGACGAGCGGCCCATCTGTGGATCAGCCCTATTCATCACTGATGGAGAGAGACAGACGCGGGATCGTTTTACTCCATTTGCAGCACGACTGGACCCGGGC